>NC_051186.1:21076444-21143161 GCF_013339695.2 Rhipicephalus sanguineus | reverse complement strand
GGCTATTACAACCCATTTCGAATCTCACGTATTTATCAGCGAGCATGACAACACAGAGAAAAAGGCGCAGCAATAGCCGCTTTTTGGGTAGCAGCAGACACACATGCTCCCTGCTCATCCTCCTTGCGTGCCAACGAAGTGCACTCTGTCAAGGAGTGACGGGCTGAGAGATGGAACGGCAAAGGAAAGAGCGAAACAAGCAAGGGCCCATTTCGGTCACCAAATGTTGTAACTCTGCTATTACACACCATTTCGAATCTCACGTATTGACAGCGAGCATGACACCACAGAGAAAAGGCGCAGCAAGAAGCTGCTTTTTTGGGCAGCAGCAGACACACATGCTCCCTGCTCATCCTCCTCGCGTGCCAACGAAGTGCACTCTGTCACAGAGTGACGGCTGAGAGATGGAACGTAGCAAAGCAAAGAGCGAACCAGCAAGGGCCGCATTTCGGTCCACCAAATGTGTGTAACTCTGCTATTACAACACCATTTCGAATCTCACGTATTTACAGCGAGCATGACACCACAGAGAAAAAGGCGCAGCAAGAAGCTGCTTTTTGGGTAGCACAGACACACATGCTCCCTGCTCTCCTCCTTGCGTGCCACGAAGTGCACTCTGTCCAGGAGTGACGGGCTGAGAGATGGAACGTAAGCAAAGAAAGAGCGAAACAAGCAAGGGCCGCATTTCGGTCACCAAATGTTGTAACTCTGCTATTACAAACCCCATTTCGAATCTCACGTTTTTACAGCGAGCATGACACCACGAGGAAAAGGCGCAGCAAGAAGCTGCTTTTTGGGCAGCAGCAGACACCATGCTCCCTGCTCATCCTCCTTGCGTGCCAACGAAGTGCACTCTGTCAGCAGGAGTGACGGGCTGAGAGATGGAACGTACAAAGCAAAGAGCGAAACAAGCAAGGGCCGCATTTCGGTCACCAAATGTGTGTAACTCTGCTATTACAACACCATTTCGAATCTCACGTATTTACAGCGAGCATGACACCACAGAGAAAAGGCGCAGCAAGAAGCTGCTTTTTGGCAGCAGCAGACACACATGCTCCCTGCTCATCCTCCTTGCGTGCCAACGAAGTGCACTCTGTCAGCAGAGTGACGGGCTGAGAGATGGAACGTAGCAAAGCAAAGAGCGAAACAAGCAAGGCCGCATTTCGGTCACCAAATGTGTGTAACTCTGCTATTACAACACCATTTCGAATCTCACGTATTTACAGCGAGCATGACACCACAGAGAAAAAGGCGCAGCAAGAAGCTGCTTTTTGGCAGCAGCAGGCACGCATGCTCCCTGCTCATCCTCCTCGCGTGCCAACGAAGTGCACTCTGTCAGTAGGAGTGACGGGTGACAGATGGAACGTAAGCAAAGAAGGAGCGAAACAAGCAAGGGCCGCATTTCGGTCACCAAATGTGTTTAACTCTCTGCTATTACAACACCATTTCGAATCTCACGTATTTACAAGCGAGCATGACACCACAGAGAAAAAGGCGCAGCAAGAAGCTGCTTTTTGGGTAGCAGCAGACACCATGCTCCCCTGCTCATCCTCCTTGCGTGCCAACGAAGTGCACTCTGTCAGCAGGAGTGACGGGCTGAGAGATGGACGTAAGCAAAGGAAAGAGCGAAACAAGCAAGGGCCGCATTTCGGTCACCAAATGCTCATCCTCCTTGCGTGCCAACGAAGTGCACTCTGTCAGCAGGAGTGACGGGCTGAGAGATGGAACGTAGCAAAGCAAAGAGCGAAACAGCAAGGGCCGCATTTCGGTCACCAAATGTGTGTACTCTTGCTATTACAACACCATTTCGAATCTCACGTATTTACAGCGAGCATGACACCACAGAGAAAAAGGCGCAGCAAGAAGCTGCTTTTTGGGCAGCAGCAGGACACACATGCTCCCTGCTCATCCTCCTTGCGTGCCAACGAAGTGCACTCTGTCAGCAGGAGTGACGGGCTGACAGATGGAACGTAAGCAAGGAAGGAGCGCAACAAGATAGAAGGGCCGCATTTCGGTCACCAAATGTGTTTAACTCTGCTATTACAACACCATTTCGAATCTCACGTATTTACAGCGAGCATGACACCACAGAGAAAAAGGCGCAGCAAGAAGCTGCTTTTTGGTAGCAGCAGACACACATGCTCCCTGCTCATCCTCCTTGCGTGCCAACGAAGTGCACTCTGTCAGCAGGAGTGACGGGCTGAGAGATGGAACGTAAGCAAAGGAAAGAGCGAAACAAGCAAGGGCCGCATTTCGGTCACCAAATGTGTGTAACTCTGCTATTACAACACCATTTCGAATCTCACGTATTTACAGCGAGCATGACACCACAGAGAAAAGGCGCAGCAAGAAGCTGCTTTTTGGGCAGCAGCAGACACACATGCTCCCTGCTCATCCTCCTTGCGTGCCAACGAAGTGCACTCTGTCAGCAGGAGTGACGGGCTGAGAGATGGAACGTAGCAAAGCAAAGAGCGAAACAAGCAAGGGCCGCATTTCGGTCACCAAATGTGTGTAACTCTGCTATTACAACACCATTTCGAATCTCACGTATTTACAGCGAGCATGACACCACAGAGAAAAAGGCGCAGCAAGAAGCTGCTTTTTGGGCAGCAGCAGACACACATGCTCCCTGCTCATCCTCCTTGCGTGCCAACGAAGTGCACTCTGTCAGCAGGAGTGACGGGCTGAGAGATGGAACGTAAGCAAAGGAAAGAGCGAAACAAGCAAGGGCCGCATTTCGGTCACCAAATGTGTGTAACTCTGCTATTACAACACCATTTCGAATCTCACGTATTTACAGCGAGCATGACACCACAGAGAAAAAGGCGCAGCAAGAAGCTGCTTTTTGGGTAGCAGCAGACACACATGCTCCCTGCTCATCCTCCTTGCGTGCCAACGAAGTGCACTCTGTCAGCAGGAGTGACGGGCTGAGAGATGGAACGTAAGCAAAGGAAAGAGCGAAACAAGCAAGGGCCGCATTTCGGTCACCAAATGTGTTAACTCTGCTATTACAACACCATTTCGAATCTCACGTATTTACAGCGAGCATGACACCACAGAGAAAAAGGCGCAGCAAGAAGCTGCTTTTTGGGCAGCAGCAGACACACATGCTCCCTGCTCATCCTCCCTGCTCATCCTCCTGAGAGATGCGTGCCAACGAAGTGCAAATGTGTGTAACTACAACACCTGTCAGCAGGAGTGACACCACAGAGAAAAAGGGACGGGCTGGGCAGCAGCAGGAGATGCTCCCTGATCCTCCTCGCGTGGAACGTACGGGCTGCAGATGGAAAAGCAAAGGAAAGAGCGAAACAAGCAAGGGCCGCATTTCGGTCACCAAATGTGTGTAACTCTGCTATTACAACACCATTTCGAATCTCACGTATTTACAGCGAGCATGACACCACAGAGAAAAAGGCGCAGCAAGAAGCTGCTTTTTGGGTAGCAGCAGACACACATGCTCCCTGCTCATCCTCCTTGCGTGCCAACGAAGTGCACTCTGTCAGCAGGAGTGACGGGCTGAGAGATGGAACGTAAGCAAAGCAAAGAGCGAAGATAAGCGAGGGCCTGCATTTCGGTCACCAAATGTGTGTAACTCTGCTATTACAACACCATTTCGAATCTCACGTATTTACAGCGAGCATGACACCACAGAGAAAAAGGCGCAGCAAGAAGCTGCTTTTTGGGCAGCACGCAGGCACGCATGCTCCCTGTGCTCATCCTCCTCGCGTGCCACGAAGTGCACTCTGTCAGTAGGAGTGACGGGCTGACAGATGGAACGTAAGCAAAGGAAAGAGCGAAACAAGCAAGGGCCGCATTTCGGTCACCAAATGTGTGTAACTCTGCTATTACAACACCATTTCGAATCTCACGTATTTACAGCGAGCATGACACCACAGAGAAAAGGCGCAGCAAGAAGCTGCTTTTTGGGCAGCAGCAGGCACGCATGCTCCCTGCTCATCCTCCTCGCGTGCCAACGAAGTGCACTCTGTCAGTAGGAGTGACGGGCTGACAGATGGAACGTAAGCAAAGGAAGGAGCGAAACAAGCAAGGGCCGCATTTCGGTCACCAAATGTGTTTAACTCTGCTATTACAACACCATTTCGAATCTCACGTATTTACAGCGAGCATGACACCACAGGAGAAAAAGGCGCAGCAAGAAGCTGCTTTTTGGGTAGCAGCAGACACACATGCTCCCTGCTCATCCTCCTTGCGTGCCAACGAAGTGCACTCTGTCAGCAGGATTGACGGGCTGAGAGATGGAACGTAGCAAAGCAACAGAGCGAGATAAGCGAGGGCTGCATTCTCGGCACCAAATGTGTGTACCTCTGCTATTACAACACCATTTCGAATCTCATGTATTTACGCGCGCATGACACCACAGAGAAAAAGGCGCAGCAAGAAGCTGCTTTTTTGGGCAGCAGCAGGCATGAATGCTCCCTGCTCATCCTCCTCGCGTAGCCAACGAAGTGCACTCTGTCAGTAGGAGAGTGACGGGCTGACAGATGGAACGTAAGCAAGGAAGGAGCGAAACAAGCAAGGGCGCATTTCGGTCACCAATGTGTTTAACTCTGCTATTACAACACCATTTCGAATCTCACGTATTTACAGCGAGCATGACACCACAGAGAAAAAGGGCAGCAAGAAGCTGCTTTTTGGGTAGCAGCAGACACACCTGCTCCCTGCTCATCCTCCTTGGTGCCAACGAAGTGCACTCTGTCAGCAGGAGTGACGGGCTGAGAGATGGAACGTAGCAAGCAAAGAGCGAGATAAGCGAGGGCTGCATTTCGGTCACCAAATGTGTGTAACTCTGCTATTACAAACACCATTTCGAATCTCATGTATTTACAGCGAGCATGACACCACAGAGAAAAGGCGCAGCAAGAAGCTGCTTTTTGGGCAGCAGCAGGCATGAATGCCTCCCTGCTCATCCTCCTCGCGTTGCCAACGAAGTGCACTCTGTCAGTAGGAGTGAGGGCTGACAGATGGAACGTAAGCAAAGGAAGGAGCGAAACAAGCAAGGGCCGCATTTCGGTCACCAAATGTGTTTAACTCTGCTATTACAACACCATTTCGAATCTCACGTATTTACAGCGAGCATGACACCACAGAGAAAAAGGCGCAGCAAGAAGCTGCTTTTTGGGTAGCAGCAGACACACATGCTCCCTGCTCATCCTCCTTGCGTGCCAACGAGTGCACTCTGTCAGCAGGAGGACGGGCTGAGAGATCGAACGTAGCAAAGCAAAGAGCGAACTAAGCGAGGGCTGCATTTCGGTCGACCAAATGTGTGTAACTCTGCTATTACAACACCATTTCGAATCTCACGTATTTACAAGCGAGCATGACACCACAGAGAAAAAGGCGCAGCAAGAAGCTGCTTTTTGGGTAGCAGCAGACACACATGCTCCCTGCTTATCCTCCTCGCGTGCCAAGGAGGTGCACTCTGTCAGCAGGAGTGACGGGCTGAGAGATGGAACGTAGCAAAGCAAAGAGCGAGATAAGCGAGGGCCGCATTTCGGTCACCAAATGTGTGTAACTCTGCTATTACAACACCATTTCGAATCTCACGTATTTACAGCGAGCATGACACCACAGAGAAAAAGGCGCAGCAAGAAGCTGCTTTTTGGGTAGCAGCAGACACACATGCTCCCTGCTCATCCTCCTTGCGTGCCAACGAAGTGCACTCTGTCAGCAGGAGTGACGGGCTGAGAGATCGAACGTAGCAAAGCAAGAGCGAAATAAGCGAGGGCCGCATTTCGGTCACCAAATGTGTGTAACTCTGCTATTACAACACCATTTCGAATCTCACGTATTACAGCGAGCATGACACCACAGAGAAAAAGGCGCAGCAAGAAGCTGCTTTTAGGGTAGCAGCAGACACACATGCTCCCTGCTCATCATCCTTGCGTGCCAACGAAGTGCACTCTGTCAGCAGGTAGTGACGGGCTGAGAGATCGAACGAGCAAAGCAAAGAGCGAAATAAGCGAGGGCCGCATTTCGGTCACCAAATGTGTGTAACTCTCTATTACAACCACCATTTCGAATCTCACGTATTTACAGCGAGCATGACACCACAGAGAAAAAGGCGCAGCAAGAAGCTGCTTTTTGGGTAGCAGCAGACACACATGCTCCCTGCTCATCCTCCTTGCGTGCCAACGAAGTGCACTCTGTCAGCAGGAGTGACGGGCTGAGAGATCGAACGTAGCAAAGCAAAGAGCGAAATAAGCGAGGGCCGCATTTCGGTCACCAAATGTGTGTAACTCTGCTATTACAACACCATTTCGAATCTCACGTATTTACAGCGAGCATGACACCACAGAGAAAAAGGCGCAGCAAGAAGCTGCTTTAGGGTAGCAGCAGACACACATGCTCCTGCTCATCCTCCTTGCGTGCCAACGAAGTGCACTCTGTCAGCAGGAGTGACGGGCTGAGAGATCGAACGTAGCAAAGCAAAGAGCGAAATAAGCGAGGGCTGCATTTCGGTCACCAAATGTGTGTAACTCTGCTATTACAACACCATTTCGAATCTCACGTATTTACAGCGAGCATGACACCACAGAGAAAAAGGCGCAGCAAGAAGCTGCTTTTAGGGTAGCAGCAGACACACATGCTCCCTGCTCATCCTCCTTGCGTGCCAACGAAGTGCACTCTGTCAGCAGGAGTGACGGGCTGAGAGATCGAACGTAGCAAAGCAAAGAGCGAAATAAGCGAGGGCCGCATTTCGGTCACCAATGTGTGTAACTCTGCTATTACAACACCATTTCGAATCTCACGTATTTACAGCGAGCATGACACCACAGAGAAAAAGGCGCAGCAAGAAGCTGCTTTTAGGGTAGCAGCAGACACACATGCTCCCCTGCTCATCCTCCTTGCGTGCCAACGAAGTGCACTCTGTCAGCAGGAGTGACGGGCTGAGAGATCGAACGTAGCAAAGCAAAAGAGCGAAATAAGCGAGGGCCGCATTTCGGTCACAAATGTGTGTAACTCTGCTATTACAACACCATTTCGAATCTCACGTATTTACAGCGAGCATGACACCACAGAGAAAAAGGCGCAGCAAGAAGCTGCTTTTTGGGCAGCAGCAGACACACATGCTCCCTGCTACATCCTCCTCGCGTGCCAAGGAAGTGCACTCTGTCAGTAGGAGTGACAGGCTGACAGATGGAACGTAAGCAAAGGAAAGAGCAAAACAAGCAAGGGCACATTTCGGTCACCAACTGTGTGTACTCTGCTATTACAACAACCATTTCGAATCTCAACGTATTTACAGCGAGCATGACACCACAGAGAAAAAGGCGCAGCAAGAAGCTGCTTTTTGGGCAGCAGCAGACACACATGCTCCCTGCTCATCCTCCTCGCGTGCCAAGGAAGTGCACTCTGTCAGTAGGATGGACAGGCTGACAGATGGAACGTAAGCAAAGGAAAGAGCAAAACAAGCAAGGGCCACATTTCGGTCACCAAATGTGTGTAACTCTGCTATTACAACACCATTTCGAATCCACGTATTTACAGCGAGCATGACACCACAGAGAAAAAGGCGCAGCAAGAAGCTGCCTTTTGGGGCAGCAGCAGGCACGCATGCTCCCTGCTCATCCTCCTCGCGTGCCAAGGAAGTGCACTCTTGTCAGTAGGAGTGACAGGCTGACAGATGGAACGTAAGCAAAGGAAAGAGCAAAACAAGCAAGGGCCACATTTCGGTCACCAAATGTGTGTAACTCTGCTATTACAACACCATTTCGAATCTCACGTATTTACAGCGAGCATGACACCACAGAGAAAAAGGCGCAGCAAGAAGCTGCTTTTTGGGCAGCAGCAGGCACGCATGCTCCCTGCTCATCCTCCTCGCGTGCCAAGGAAGTGCACTCTGTCAGTAGGAGTGACGGGCTGACAGATGGAACGTAAGCAAAGGAAAGAGCAAACAAGCAAGGGCCACATTTCGGTCACCAAATGTGTGTAACTCTGCTATTACAACACCATTTCGAATCTCACGTATTTACAGCGAGCATGACACCACAGAGAAAAAGGCGCAGCAAGAAGCTGCTTTTAGGGTAGCAGCAGACACACATGCTCCCTGCTTATCCTCCTCGCGTGCCAAGGAGGTGCAACTCTGTCAGCAGAGTGACCGGGCTGAGAGATGGAACGTAGCAAAGCAAAGAGCGAAATAAGCGAGGGCCGCATTTCGGACATCAAATGTGTGTAACTCTGCTATTACAACACCATTTCGAATCTCACGTATTTACAGCGAGCATGACACCCCAGAGAAAAAGGCGCAGCAAGAAGCTGCTTTTTGGGTAGCAGCAGACACACATGCTCCCTGCTCATCCTCCTTGCGTGCCAACGAAGTGCACTCTGTCAGCAGGAGTGACGGGCTGAGAGATGGAACGTAGCAAAGCAAAGAGCGAAATAAGCGAGGGCTGCATTTCGGTCACCAAATGTGTGTAACTCTGCTATTACAACACCATTTCGAATCTCACGTATTTACAGCGAGCATGACACCACAGAGAAAAAGGCACAAGAGACAGACAGGGTGCTGACTGACAAATGAAATTTATTTAAACCAGCAAGCCTTTGTGGGGTTGCACGCGCAACCCAGTGTCTTCAACATGGCGCCTCAGCTCATGATATGTTTACGCGCGCAGCGGCGAGGGGGGTTGCGTTGGACGAGGGCATTTTCCCACCCCCACTGCCCTTCGCGCACTGCGCTCATTCTGCAGCCGAGATGCCCCGTTCCCTTCTTCCCCTTTTGGGGGGGAGATTCCTCCTCTCAACCCAAGGAATATGCGTCGCTTTCTCGGGGGTCTTCGGTCTTGGGAGGTGTGACTGACGACATTGGACCCAAGCCGTGAGCACCGCCGCCGCCATCAACCCCTGCAGCGCTCCGGCCATGGAGTGCGAACCAGCGCCCCGGACTGGAGTGCAAAAGCCACGCGAGGTGAGATGAGCATTTATCATTCCCTCAACGTGTGCTTGCTATTTGTTAACGGTTGTTTTCCCCAGTAGTGCGGAACACTCCGCCGCTGAGGTTTACTGTTAACTTGATGTGCTACTCTATTCGTTGCAATTGGGATATATGTATCTGAGGTGAATAAACACCTTCAGTTGAAAGACTTGTATCTGTCCCCACTGGCCTGAAACCCGCCGCGGTCGCGACTCAATGCGAACCACGGGATAGGGGGTCACAGCTCTGACTGTTAGGGCTGCTACGTAGTACTAGCAAGAGTGACCGACACTCCTATAGCGCGCGAAGCGATCCAAACGAAGGACAGGTTCGCACGCGCGGCTTGTTGTGTTCATGTTTTATAAAAGAACCCCTACATTTGGCGCCCAACGTGGGGCCAGCAGTGCAACAGAGCGAGTCAGTTTGTGTGTGTGACTGACACCACATGAACGAACCATGGCAGCAAACAGGGCTGACTTACAGCCGTTGCAATTGCTGTCACGGATGCTGCCAATAAGCAACAGTTCGAAGATGCGGTAACGGCTACTGCACATTCGATTCCTGCAGCGAACTTTAGCCAAAGGGAGTAGAAGTAGCACAGAGCAGAGGTATGAGTGGCAGGCTAGCGCGATGGGCACCCCTCCTTCAGCTATACGAATTACTGTTCGCTGAAGAAGGGGAAAGAAAAGCGTGTAGTGGACACACATACGCACACGCTTGTTGTCTGTGAGAAGAGTAACATTACTATTCAACTCACCTTGCCCGACGCCGAGCCTGAGAGCAACGTAACTGCTGCGACGCTCAATGTTATCAGGAGGGGTAACGTTACTACTCATTCTGATAATTTTAAACTCAGCCTGAGAGCAGAGTAACTGCTACAATGCTCGACGACGACGGTCCCAAACGAAGGGCGGACGAGCCAGCTTCGCAGGACGAGAACGCTAACCACTTGGACTGCGTCAGTTTAGTGGAAAGCTTGCTTAGCCGAAGGGAGTTGTCAGAGGCACAGCGGCGGGATATCTTTTGTAAATAGTTTTGCAATTATTGGATGGGCTCCGGGAGCCCCGTGGCGCACGTTGACACAGCTGGTATTGCTGTTAGTGCACGGCGCTCTGAAGCAGCTAGTAACGCTGTGAGCGCGTTTCTTCCTACTTTCAATTCCTACCCGCTGAAAACTGACCACTCCTTGCTAAGATAAATCCCCGCGGAGAAGGATACACGAGTCCTTCAAAGCGGTGATTTCCCGCACGTTGGCACTGCACACTCGTGCATAAGCTCATCGAGGTGTTCACGTGATTCGAATATCCAAAGCAGTTTATAATGCACAATTCGTCCTGATTCTCTGTCGAACTCTTCGTACACTCCTGCGTAGCCTTTGGCATTAAGCGCAGGAGAACGACCACGTAATGTGCCCAGGCAAATCTCATTGAACGTGGGAGCCGCAACATCAAGCACATGCTTGTTGAAATTGCGGGGACGCACAATTGCTCTCAGGGCTACTGTGAGCCCGCTCGACTGGCTTTACCCCCGCCACCCTCAATCTTTGAAGGAAGCTGCCAAATGCCGTAGAACATACTCTACAGGAATGCAGCACGGCACTGGTTGCTTCGTCAGCACGCGCTGATTATGCACCTTGGCTGCGCGCGAAAGTGACGAAGGCTTTGTGCAAAGCGCGACGAAACCTGAGCACTGCTCGTGCGGAGCAGAAAGCGCAGTATGACCGCTCTCATCAGGACGTTCAGTAAAAAGTGGGCGACCTGGTGTTGGAGCGCAATCATGTCCTAAGCGATGCCAGCAAGAAGTACTCAGCTTCTCTGGCACCGAAGTGGATAGTACTGTACCGGGTAGGGGAGACTGTCTCTTCTCTCGCGTACAAGCTGACGGACTTGACGCTAAGACCGATCAGCGGACCGGTGCACGTTTGTGATCTCAAACCCTACTATAACAGAGGGAACGAGTGGCCCAAGGGAAACGCTCCCCTGTGCCCGCAGGCAGTAGCATCCGAGGGCACGGCTCAACGTACGAGCTCAGTGCGACGTTACAGCTTGCGATCTCGGCAGAACTAACTCTGTCCGGTTCGTACGGGCTTTATTGTGCGTGACATCGGACGGGACGCTCCTCTGATATCTAGCATGCAGCCTTCGAGAGCGAGCACGCGCTTGCTCTTTCAGAGAGTAAGAGAGGGGCTAACTTATTGTTCGAGTCGCAGATCACCCATCGGCAGCATTTCAACAACAGCCAAACCGAAACGACCGTTTTCGCCAGCAGATGCCCCAAAGGCCGGTACTTTCAACTCATGCATTCCACAGCCACGGCTGCTTTTCATCCAGCGGCTGTGCCACAGCAGAGAGCGGCGACACCAAAGCCTGTAGCAACACCCAAGGTCAAGGCGAAATGAAAAAACAGCAAAACAGCTTCTGGTCCCGAATGGCCTCGGTGGAGAAGAATTCACGGAACCACCGCACAGCCCGACGAAGAGCTGCAGACCCGGCAACCGAACTTCGGAGTGCACCCGCGGCACGAGCATTGTATCCCACTGTGCAAAGGGGTGGCAGCCGGATAGCCGCAGGCATCAAGAAAATTTCGCCTCCAAACGTCTTAGAAGAAAAGAGCAAGAGAGAAAACAAAGGGCGGGAGGAGCAAAGACCAGGAGAATCAAGAGGACGAGGCCGCAGGAGCAGAGCGGACCCCAGCTGAGCAACAAGTGGGGTCGGCGCCTTCTTTGCTGCTTTGAGTGCCGATAGTCCCAGAGCAGCGGAGGCGTGTGACACGGAGAAATCTTCAAAAAGAAAAACGAACCATTCCACCACAAGCGAACCTCTATCATCGGCACGGCCACCAGAATGGAGCTCAAAGCCAGGTTCCCCCTTTCAACAACACGGGCCCGCGAAGCCCGAGCAAGCGATCGACGCCAGAGGCAGCAAACCCAGTGTCTTCATCGCGGCGCCTCGGCTCATGATATGTTTACCCGCGCCGCGGCGAGGGGGGTTGCGTTGGACGGGGGCATTTTGCCACCCCCGCTGCCATTCGCACACTGCGCTCATTCTGCAGCCGAGACGGCCCGTTCCCTCCTTTCCCTTTTAGGGGGAGATTCCTCCTCTCAACCCGAGAAACGCGCGTCGCTTTCTTGGGGGCCTCGGGAGTCTTCGGTCTTGGGAGGTGTGACTGACCACATCGGACCCGAGCCGTGAGCACCGCCACCGCCATCAACCCCTGCAGCGCTCTGGCCATGGAGTGCGAACCACCGCCTCGGACCGGAGTGCAAAAGCCACGCGAGGTGAGATGCGGCAGTCTTCTTCGCGCGGACACTCCAATCTCGCTTGCGATGCGATTCGCGTTGCCGCTTGGCGCCACGCGTCAGCTCCCTGGACTCGCTAGCGCTTCTGACGGCGATGCGGTGTGAATTCTCTGCTGCAACGTTCCGTGAACGCGCCCGGCTGGACGACGTCGCCATCATCGTTTCCCTGCCCGAATCTCTCGAAGGGTGTCTTCTTCCTCGATCGGTCTCGCTGTCGCTCGAGCCAGACCTGGAGTAGAAACTTCGCGACTCCCAGCAGCCTCTGCGTTCGTTAGAATCGCGTGCGCCTTGAGACGTGCGCTCCTCCAGTTCTCTTTCCAGGCGCCCGGTTTCATCGGCGGTGTGACCGACCGGCCACGCTGTCTCCACTGAGGTCTGCCCTGTTGAGTACGATCCGGCAGATAATGAGGTCCATCGACGGCGTCGTCTCGGCAATCGCCGTACCGCGTGTGGCCGTAGTCCCGCGAAGACGTGTCGTCGTTGCCGTGGAAGGGCGGCCGGACTCCGAAGCCTCTGCGAGGACCTTGAGCTCCGTCGAAACCACCACCGCTTCCTCCTTGAAGAACGCGAGGATATCTTGGTGGTATTGCCGTCTGAAGGGCGCAGCCTCTGAAGAAAGGCCGGAGTTGTGACGGGGGGCCGCCGCGGTTGCACTGCGGAAATGCTGAACTTCTTTCGCGTTCCGTGGTGCCCTGAACGGTCCAGCCGAACTTGGTTTCCATGGCCGTCAGGTTGCTGGTTAAATGATCAACCTTTCCAGTCGCGACCTTCCAGTAGACGTCGGAACCAAGTAATACGCTTACTTCCTGTGGGTGCCATGTGTCGGGATGAAAGTTGTCTGCTGCATCATAGTTCTTGTCACACAAAGGCTGCAAAATATCAGTGCTGAGCGGCGGGCTTGTAACTGCACACACTTCGGGGACCTCCAAGGCCTCCACGGTTACCGCTATGTCCCTACGTTGGCCTCGTAAAGTCAAAGCTACCCGTCGACTGCGCATTACTTCGCGGGGCTTCGAGTGGCCGAACGTCACCAAGGAAAGTTCTTTGGTTCCAATAACCGGGCATCTGAGGTCCTTTGAGACATCCGCTCAAATGAATGTGCGCTGGCTACCGCTGTCAAGAAGAATGCGCACGAGACGCTTTTGGGACCCGCACTCGATCCAGACTCGTCCTGTTTGGAGAAGAACGGCGTTGATTCCGCTCAGGGCGCTTGGGGCCGATGTCACTGACGGCGTGTTCGTGCCTCGCCCGGCGATGCGAGGCTCGTCTTGGTTCACTGTTGTCGCGTTTGCACGGGTTGGGGCTGCCGGCGTGAACAATTCACAGAGGATCGTGAGATGTCGTCGGTTGCACTTACTACAGATGATGCTGCGCGCACGTCGGCAAAAACGAGCCATGTGGTTTTGCAAGCCGCAACGGTAGCAGCAACGAGCAGTGCGCAACCGAGCCCGTTTTTCCTCAGCTGAGAGTTGAACGTTGCAGTCCGCGATGGTGTGCTGACAACTGCTGCATAAGGGGCACACCTCTTCCGTAACTGCAACAGATTCGGCAGCAAGTGCGGACACTGTAGGCAAATGTCCCATCGGTGCTGACAGAGGTTTGACATCTTCGGGCAGTAACCGCGAGAAAGCAGACGGTGTTCGTCCTGGCCTGCCTTCCTCTCGAACCTCAATTTGTATGCGCAGGAAGCTTAGCATTTCTGCATCCTGACGAGCTCTTTCTTTGGGGGTCGCTATACTGGACGTATCCTGCACGGCTTCTTTGGACTTCTGCCATTAGAGGATCGCGAGGTCGTCAGGCAGGCACCTCATTAGGACGCGGTTGAGGACCACGTTGTACTGGTCGGGTGAGACGCCCGAACCGGTCAGTGCCGAGACGCGAAATTGTACCTTGTCGTAGAGTAGGCGAAGTTTGTCGACATCTGCCGAAGACTTGACTGGTGGTAGGGCGAGCAGGTGGTCGATGTGCTCGTTGATGAGCAAGTCGCGTCGACCAAATCGCTCCGTCAAGGTCCTGATGGCGATTGCATAATTAACCTCCGTGAGTCTAATGCCTTCGATGGCTCTCTTCGCGGCGCCACTCAAATACGAGAGGAGGTACTTAAATTTCTCAATCGGCAGAAGGTCTTCATTACGGTGGATCGTGGCACTGAAGTGGTCCCAGAAGGTCTGCCAGTCGCGAAGTGCGCCGGAAAATGTAGGTATCTGAAGTTTCGGCAGGACCACTGTGCGATGACGCGGCACGGTTGCTGGGCCGGGTGTCCCCTCTGTTACACGAGGTGCAGCGTCAGTGACCTCGGTATGCGCTGAGCTGCCGGCCCCAGCGACATCGGCGTTCAGTAACGTAGCCTCGGGCCTTGAAGTCCTCGTTGCCGTCGCTGTGTTGGCGTGTTCGCGCAGGAAGAAGCGCGCTCGAGACACGGCATAGGACACCTTCCGGTCGTAGTCTTCCGCGGCCTCGAGCTCTTCGTCGTAAGCGTCATCATCGGTGGCGTCGAGGATTTGCTTGTTGAGGTTGCCGAGCTCGACGTTCTTCTGAGTCAGGTATGTAACGTGCGAATCAACTTGCGCGGCATCGGGAGCCGTGGCCTGAAGTTCGTCGGTCAGGAGCGTAATGGTTCGTGTGACGCTGGCCCTGACGACGCCGCGGTTCTTGCGGAGCCGCTCCAACGATGCCATGGAAGCTGGAAGTCTAGGAAGGGCGATGACCGGGGTGTTTTCGGCACCAGAAAGAATGTCCCGTAATTAATACCCGAGCCCTAGACCAAGCATTCTATCTCTTTATTCCACTGCTCGTGTCTACGTCTTCTTTCTTCTCTTTGTCCTCCTGCTTGTTGCCGTGAGGCCGCAATCGTCCGCAACACCTTTTATACTTACTGGTGACCAGAAAGAAAAACGTACAACATGTGCGGACTGAGCATTAGGGCCCGCGGAAAACTGGCATGCATCAAATTTCACAATCAAGGTCTTTGATTGCATTTTGGGGCAGTGCTACTGAGGGTGTGCTTATACACGTCCGGCAATCTTGTAATCATACGTGCCTCCTGTATCTCTCTTGTTAGGGCATCACGGTGTTGTTCTATGACATCGCAATCTGTGTACATTGGTACTCAGGGTTCACTGTCATTGTCTTCTGTAAGGCAATCACTGCAACGTTCAGCCACATAGCCACAAGTGGCTATGCATGCGACATCGTCATAGTGCTCTTTTAATCTTTGGTTCAGGCACTGACCGGTTTTCCCTATGCGACACAGAGCGCTCTGTCTGCTTTGTGTGCCTTTTTCTCTGTGGTGTCATTCATGCTGTAAATATAAAAGCTAAACATCAACTCGCCCAACACAATGTATCGTGGAACACCATTTTGAAAAATTCTCGTGGCTATGCGTTTGTTGTAGACTCGTGCACGACTGCAACACCACAACTAAATTTCGATCTCTACACTCCATCTCACCACTACCGTTCATCACTACCAAGGCTACGGGGTGTAAGCAAGCCACCCACTTGCGCAGCAAAACATAATTCCAGATATAATTGCTTCACAATTGGCAGGGTTGAGACATCTGCGCTTGTTTGGCACGTGTTATGTCACATCGATGCGTGATATGTTTATTCTTCTCCGAACTGATGTCGTGTACCTTTAACTACTGTATCAGTAACCACCGTTAACTGTGGTTACAAATCAACATGGCAGCACCCATAGATGCGACTGCCTGCTTCGACCCAAACTTGCACTTGCTGTATGCCCATTGTGCTGGAAGCAGCAAATAAACGGTGAAATGAGCTATCGCTTTGTGCCATCTCACGCTGAAAACAAAGCATAAGGCACAGTTTGCCGTTATTTGCGAGATCAGCTGTTTGTTTTGCCATGCCTGCTAAGTCTAACGCGCCGAGAATTTGATAACAGTTCATGACATTAGTGCAATATAGTCACAAATACATTCGAAGTGTCAGCACATACCGTATTTTCCGGTGTATAAGTCGCACCTTTGTATAAGACGCACCCCCTACTTTTTACGACTTTCGAAAGAAAAAATGATATATAAGACGCACCTTTGTATAAGACGCATCTATTTTTAACTCAGTCGACATGATAAAACACAATGACCCACGCAGAGTACATTGATTGCGAAATGCGTAGTCACGCACGGCACTGAATATCTGTAAGCAGCAGTTTTATTAAGGCGCAGAAAACCACTATTTATTCTACTGGATTTGAAGCCACATCCTCCGGCGCACTGTCAAAAGTTCTTCCGCCTCGGTTGGCAGCATCGCTGGGTTGCCGTCGTCAGCCTCTGAGTAACTTTTACGCAGCATTGTAAGCACCTTGAAGCACATCGTTGGCACTGCCTGTACTATGGTGGCTACCATACCTTCAGGGCATTACCAGACTTGGCGAGAACACATAAACAACGAACGCGCCGCACGGTTATCACACGATCGTCGGATACCACCTACACACGCATACAAAACGCAAATGGCGACCGGAAGCCGGAAGCTGCGACTACTGCTGGACTGCAGCGACGTCTCACACGGAAACTGATGATGATGATAATGAAGTGGTACTTTCGCTTTTGCAACTGATATTGTGGGCGCTACAACGTTACAATGGACCGTTGTGGTGCTCTTTTTTATTTATTGCCTCAGTTCTGTGGGTTTAATTCTTCGTTTAAGAACAAACAATTCAAACAGTACAATGGGGCACGCGACAGTGGTGGCTTTTATTGCGGCCGTAATCTCCGTGGTCGCCGCGCTGCTTGAACAGCAAGTAGCTGACATCTAAGATCGCAGCCGCTTCATTGTTACAACAAAATTACATATATATTTTTACGAATGCTCTCGAGCTCAGTTTATCGTACTCATAAATTAAATATAAACAAATTGGTCTCGCAGAATCACGTAACTTTTTGCGTATATAAGACGCACCGTTGTATAAGACGCACCAGCGAAAATCTAGGAAAAAAGGTGCGTCTTATACACCGGAAAATACGGTACATCTGAAGCAAATACAGTGTCAGTTCATAACTTAAGGGCCACACAGCACATGATGACGACTCGATAAATTCGAAGCAGAGGGCACCAGCTGTGGTGGGTGCAGCCATTTTTTTAGCAACGCCGTCTGTTCACTTTACTCGCCCTACGCGAGCAGACGCCAGGGAAGCACTGGGCAGACAGCGCGACGCGGATGAATACATGTGGGAGGCTAATCGCCCTTCCTATTGGCTAAGGGGCCCTGTAGCCTTCACAGTGCTGAAGCGAACTTCTGAGATGGAGTATAGGTGGTGTAAAGGCCCTTTAACAGCCCATCTCTGCAGCGTTGCATAAAGCCAAAAGTCCACGTGCCACTGATCACACCTGCCATTTACAAAGCCAGAGCAAGTATTTTTTTCTCGTTCTTGCGTTCATCAAAAGGAGGCACGCACACACCACTTCAACGGTGATGCTGGGGAAGAGACGAAGGAGGCCAACGTTGCGGTTCAGCTTGGAGTGCACACGAAACTTCTCCATGGTGTTCTGCTGGAACACGGCTCTCCAGTTGACTGCATCAAGAACAAAAGGCACACAGTGACGACGCACACTCGTTCATGGACTTGGCAGAATGACCCACCACATGCGCTTGCAAAACCAGCATCTCCTGTGAGCAGCATGCAAGGACAAAGGCCACATTAAAAACAATGCCTAGTGGCTTCCTTTTTACTAATACTCACGGTAGATGGCAAAATGGACAGCTTCATGAAGACAGCATCAGTTCTTAAGGGTGTTCTCCAGAACACCTCTGGGAAACACTCGCTGGGAACAATGCCCCTCGTGATGGAAAGAAGGAGGAGATAAGGAGCACTTCCACAACCAACACAGCCGTGTCTGCTTCTCACAGTGAAGAAAGTGCAACAAGCCACGCATTCCTGTTCTCTCTCCGAGCAGTGCAACCCGTGGTGGTGCTTCGTGTGCTGTTAAGTGAACTGCCCAAGCAGAGACTGGAATACTGTTGCACTCAAATTTCACATTATGAACTACCGTAATTGCCGGGTACTTTTCTTTCTTCTTCTTTTTTTCCTTCAGGGGCAAGACTTCATTCGCCGCTTTGTGTTGTTCATGCATTTCCTCGTAGCTGTCCCCACATGTGTCAAACCTGTTAGAAAGCACCCTGCGAAACCAATGACATATTTGGCAAGGTTCTTTTGTCGCTGGGGGCTACTGGGCATTCGAACAAGCTACAATGGCGCCGGCAACCCAATCACTCAAACATATTAGTCTTACTACTAAACCCAAAAAGAATGTTAAGCTCTTTTTGCATGTGCACCTAATAGTAAAAAAACATGGCTGATCCCTCCATCATAGAAATCGGTATAACACGAAAGTGAAACGTGTGTTCACCGAGGTAGTGGAGCGTTTATTGTGCATTGTTTTGCCGCAAGGGCAAAGCAATGAATGCGATGGCCACAAATTGGAATGTCACGCGAAGAACAGCAAGCAACTCGAAACTTGCAGCGTGTTGCTCAAGCACAAAGGACGCATGAAAAGAACACACACAGGACGAGCACGAACCAACAACTCTCACAGTTGTTACTTCTTTGTGTGTGAGCAGCGCGCTCCTTTCGCAAAAGCGGCCGCTGCAGTGAGCCGCTGCAGTGACCTTCGTGCACTCTGTAACTTCAATGTAACCTTGCGGTCAAAGCACAAGACGTACAAACCACCCCCATCATGAGATAAGCGTGTGCGCACGGGCGACCACGCCCTGTAGGGCAAAGTACAGGTCGGGGCGAGCGTGCATTGCAACGAGCGGGGCGACGACCTTTAAAGCGCACCCATTGCGTCCTTTGCGCCGTCTCGCTGGTGATAACGAAAACAAGTGCTTCCGAGCTCTGTGTACCAGCACCAGTAAATGATGTATATAAATAGCTTGCAGTGAGTATGCTGGAGAACGTAGGCTTTGTGGCCGAGTCGTTTCACTCTGCGTGCTGCGGAACCAGGGGTCGTGGGTTCAATTCCCGGCGACGGAATTTTTTCTTCTAGATTTTTCTTTGTCATCTGTTAGTGTACATTTTACGTCATATCCGTGACGGAAATACATCAGTGAAGTCTTGGTGGGCCCAGGCATAAAACACTTTCATGTCAAAGCAAACATTCTTACAATCACGACAATGAATGTGCAATTGGTAAAGGTCAGAGACTACAGAGACTCATATGGCTCGCACAAGTGGCTTCTTCCAAGAAGCTAGCTGGTCAGTTTGCATGTATGTCCTGTCCTTTATTCCTGCAGGCTATCAGGTGCCCACATGTACGAAATGGGAGCCAGAGAATTAGTAACCCAAATACATTAACGAGATAACGTTAAAGAGCTCGTTTCGCAGAAATTCCGGCGTCGGCCTCGTTGGTTGTGAGTGAAAAATCAGCGTTGTCCATGAATGAAAATTTGAGATAGCTACAAATAAATAAATAATACAAAAATTTTCAGTCCGAGTGAGAATCGAACCGAGGCCTCCTGCATGCCAAGCAGATGTTCTAACACTGAGCCATGCCATTTCTTGAAACTGCTTGACAAAAAAATTCGGCAGATCCCACGCGTGTGGGAATCAGTTTCATGCAAAGTCTTTTATGCCGTCTTTTATGCTCTGAGCCAAGTGTTACGAGGTTGATCGAAGCATTTTTGTCATTGTAGCTGTGTGCACATCGTGGGCTTACCAGGCACGTCGATAACGCTGGCATTTGAAGGGTAACTTGTGGTGCGACGTAACGTCAGCCCTAACGTTAGAGTACTGGAAACAAATAGCGCGAAAGAACGTGGGACTAGCAGAAGAAAGCAACAGGACAAGTGCACACTAACAACTGAACCTTTATTAAAAAACTAATGTATTTATACCAAGCAAACCACGCGTTCACCACGCACGAAACCCACACCTCAGATGTGCGCATCCAGATACCCTATCTCAACTTTGTTCAAAGCAAGAGAAGGCTTTGCCACACAGTTATCACCGCCTTTCTCAATGAAGAAAACTTCCATAAGATCACGTGCCGTCTGGTCACGATGGCGTGCAAGCACTTTTGTATCAGTCAAGACCGGCATGCAACCACAGTCACGGCAGTGCAGGGACAGGTTAGACGACGGCTGCCCTTTCAAAGATAACCGGTGGTCCTGCAAGTGAGCATTCAGACAGCGGCCTGTCTGTCCAATATAATATTTACCGCAAGTGAAGGGCACTTCACACACAACTCCTTTACTGCACGTTAGAGTATATACGTCAGTATTATCGAAAGTAAGTGCACTTTATGGTGCAATCATGTGGATATCATACGTAACTTTCATTAATGTGTGTTCCAACTAAGTGTTCTTTCTTCTCTATCCTACCTCTTATTCCCACCCCACATGTAGCGTAGCCAACCGAGCCAAAGCTTGGTTAACCTCCCTGCCTTTCCTCTTCGTTTCTCTCTGTCTCTCCCTTCAGGGTCGAGCAATGCTTCAATATAGCTTGCTGAATCATAGGAATACAAATATATTGTTTTTAGACCGCTATAACAGCGGAGCGAGCCCACACTGGAACCACACCATTCCCAGGATTTGGGTTCATTTGTGCGTGGCGCCATCTCTTGGCGGTAGCAACGGCATCCTGCCATTATTGAATGGGAAATGGGCGAAAACAAATCGTATGTCTTGAAAAAAGCAAGCTATTAAAAACGACTCGGGGTTCTATACAGTAGAGACCCACTGGAACGTTTTGGTAAAATTGCAGTGTTGCACTACAAAGCCTGTGGCTTCCCAGGACAATTGAACACTGCCCAGTAGAAACGCATGGAGCCCTATTGTAAAATTTTAAAGGGACACTAAAGAGAAACAATGAATTGGTTTAGATTGATAATGTGTGCTCGGAGAACTCTTGTGTAGTTTATTTCACCACCATAGGTTTATTATTAGAGGAGAAAACCAAGTTCAAAGTTTCATTTTTATATTTTGCGCCGAACTTTGTAGTTCGTGACGTAAAATATTTTAAAGAGCATTTAATGTATTTTGGCGCCACTGGCTCGACGAAATTTCCACAAACTCGTTATGTCAAGTCTCTGGCCCCCTCAGAGGACAATGTACTTCGATTTAACCGATTAGGAACTACGTAGGCCCAAGCAGGCGCCGTCAAAAATATGTGACGTCACGGCAAATGGTGCGGGAATTCCAAGGTGGCGTCGCCACCTGTATTTTCTTTTTGCGGGTTTTCTCGCTTATTAAGCGTCTTCTCGCCGCATGCGTGGTGTTTTTGGTATCGTGGAAGACTACTTTACTAATGCGAGAAAAATCGTTTTGCTCTTTAGTGTCCCTTTAAACACTCCGGGAAGCCACACGGTTTGTGGTGCGACAGTGTAATTTTAGCCCTTTGTTTCCCACATACATTCAGCGCAGTGCCCCCAACCGAAAATGATATTTTTCAGACAGTTTTCGTTCAAAGTAATACGTGGAAAAAAAAACCTACAACAATACATATACATTTTAGAAGCATTTCATTACTGCCACGTTTGTTGCAGTTGCCCCGCCACGGTGGTCTAGTGGTTATAGCGCTCGACAGCTGACACGAAGGTCGCGGGATCAAATCCCGGCCGCGGCGGCTGCATTTTCGATGGAGGCGAAAATGTTTGAGGCCCATGTACTTAGATTTAGGTGCCCGTTAAAGAACCCCAGGTGGTCGAAATTTCCGGAGTCCTCCACTACGGCGTCTCTCATAATCATATCTTGGTTTTGGGACGTTAAACCCCAGATATTATTATTATTATAGTTTGCAGCAGTCAGGAATGAGGAGTTGAAAATCGTAGACCATGCATTGAACTCTCAAAAGCTTTCAAGAGGCATGAAAAATTTGAAAGCGGTTGATTTTTTTCTGTATCAACACGTAGATAAGATGTGTTCTTCTCCACAGTTGATCTTGCGATCCTTCTTCACCCAGTGCCATATTCTTTTTGTGTGTGTGTGTGTCTGAGTCGATGTTCAACTTCCTCATCCTCACTGTCTGCGGAGCTTTCGCCATCCGTGCTAGGCAGTCTCTCCGGCAAAATATGCTCTCCTTTGCAATCTGAGCCTTCCAAGCCTTCATCTTCACTTCCGCTTGGATATTAATTTTGAAAGAGAATTTCTTTTATTTTCTCGTCTGTCAACTGTTGCCTCCATAAAGAAAACCCGTTTTAAAGCTTTGAGGTGCTCTAAAACTTCTTTTGCAGTAAATTAACGAAAAAGAAACGGAACTGTGACGCACTGCAAACTTCTGTACACATTTTTAGCCTATCCGGAAGCTGGACTTGGCAGTCCTGAGTGCCACAAACGTGTATGCAAGCCTAAACTGCACATATAGATGACAATAACTAATAATACAAAAATACTACAAACTAGGCTCGTTCCATAGGCTTCGCAAAAAAGAATACAGACATTTATAACTAGATATTACAAGTAATAAGCGAAGAGGAGCATGAACAAGTCAGGAGCTCGCCGTCTTAGCTGGCCGCATGTGGTGTCCATGTTTGCAGTGGAAGAAGTACTCAAGTGCGGTACCTGTAGCGCCATCTATCAGGCGTAAGTGAAAGCTTGCACTTCCACGTTTGTAGCAGCAAGGAATCAGGGGTCCCTTAATAAAATTTTGAGAAAAGAAAATATCAAACAAAACAGCTACAAATGTGGCACCTGGGATATAAAGGGTTAAGAGAATGTTCAAATAAATCTCTACTGTATAGAACCGGGAGTCGTTTTTGACAACTAACTTTTTTCGTCAGATAGAATTTTTTTCGCCTATTTCCCATTCAGTTACGGCAGGCCACTGCAGTCACCGACGAGCGATGGCGGTACATGCGTATGTCCCCAAGTCCTGGTCATGAGACGTTAATCTGATATGACGCCTGTATCGTAGGAGTACATATCTAGAGTGTTTATTGCTTTCTTGTAAAATTAGATAGCCAGCACTACAACCACAATTGACGTTGCACCGACATTACGCCTGCATAGGCTGTTTTTCCAAACAAGTTTATAGACTTGGTGTGGCTCTGCGGTAGAATAGCTGGTTGCCATGCAGAATGCTTGGGTTCGATTCCTGCTGGGATCCTAATTTTTATTCTTTCCATTCGTGGGGTCATGCTGCCCGTGTCGGTTTTTCTTAACGCCCTCGCTTTTGAATTACCAATGTCCGTTCTCGCCGTTCATGGGAAGATATAAACTTTCAATCACCTGTGGCGCATACCCGCTTACCGTGGCCCGTCGTATACAGGTATGTGCCACACGTGTCTAGAGGAAAGGGTTTGACGACGTACGTGACAAGATTTTCATGTTATACGTGTCCTGCCCTGACAGTCATATTCGTCAAATCCTGTTACCCTCACATGCTAATTTTCGTCTACACCAAACTAAGGAGGCAATCATGAGAGCACCCAGACGAAGACGGACGGACGGACGGGCGGGCGGGCAGACAGACGGACAGACAGACAGACAGACAGATAGATAGAAAGATAGATAGATAGATAGATAGATACATAGACAGAAACGCTCAAAGCGCCAAAGGTTCACTAAGAAATGCTCCGCATTTAAAACGCTATAAGAATGTCGTGTATTGGGAGGAGTCTCCTTTACGCACGTACCGTATATATTGCTGATTATAAGTCGACCCCCCAACTTGCAACCCCTTCTAGGGGAAAAAAAAAAGTTGACTCCGAACACAGCCTCATGCTGCGACCATAGCTCACCAATTAGTTTTCCAGAAGAGGGAGTGACGCAAAGAAACATTTATTTGCCCGTGATACATTGCTTACGACTCGTCGTTGCTTGAAAAAAACGCCACGCCTGCGCGGGAAGCGCAGCACAGTCACAGTGAAAGCTGGAAGAGCGGCATTTCTAGAGCCCGTTATAAACTCTCTTGTGGCTACTAATACAAGTACATTAGCAACGTACCCACTACGCCATAAATCATAATTTTTGGGAAGTTGGGAAGCACCCACCACGACATTACTCGTCATTCTGCGGAGAAGCGAGGTACCATCTGTAAGGCATTATGCGCAGTTTCTTGATGCGACGGCTGATGACGATGAAGAATTATGACTGAGCCTTTTGTAATGGGTTGGAAGCTTTAAATGACCCACTAGTTATGTAACTCGCATTGTGTGACGCCCGGTCATTATTTCACTCTCCCACCACGCTTTATAACATACGTTAACGTGAGAAAGAGATAGGGGAATTAACTTTATTGAGACCCCGAGAAAATGGATCATCGGAGCCTTATGGGCTTCCTTGGCAACCAATAGAGGTGCACTTGCGAGGAACCCACTACGCTATAAATCATAATTTTTGTGAAGTAGGGCAATTTTTCGTCATTCTGCGGAGAACCGTGGTACTCGCTAAACACCTGTAAGGCATTATGTGCACTTTGTTGATGCTGTGGCTGATGACGATGAAGAATTATCGCAGAGGCCTTTGTAATGGGTTGGAAGCACTCAACAACCCACTCGCGCAATTTGCATTGTGTGACGCCCGGTTACAGAATTCGAGTTTGTGTGATGCCTGGTTGTTATTTTACTCTTCTACCACACTACATTACATATGTTAATGTGGTTCCTTCCCGACATGAAGCCTGTATAGGGTCTTTTTGCAACGCAGTTTCAAGCACCGGCATGGCCCTGAGGTAGGACACTGGGCTCTCACGCAGAGGGCCCAGGTTCGAACCTCGTTCCATCCTGGAAATTTTTTGTTTCCTTTTTTTTCTTATTTCGTGCGATAGTGATTACGGACACCGGCGGCGGCGGACAACTACGGCGCCAAAAACGGCCGTTGAAATGATCTCATAACAGCTTTCGCTGTAAAAGGACGCAGTCATGGTCATTGCCATCGCGTGAGCCACCGCAGCTGCTCGCCGTCGGAAGGGGTGCCGGTGGTACTGAGATGCCGCACGTGGAAAACGCTGGGCAGACCATGTCAGTTGGCAGTCCATACCAGGCATCGTTGACCCATTGCGCCACTTCACTCAAAGAAGCGCGCTTCAGCTTCCCTGTCGGTGTCTTCGGGTTTTCTTGTCGGAGCCATTCATTGTAGAACACGCACATGTGGTCTTTGAATGGCTTATTGAGCGCCACGTTGAGTGGCTGGAGAATAGGAGTCAGTCCGCCCGGAATGATGACCAGCTCACATCCAGAGACCGCTATCGCTTTCTTCACTCGATCTGTGATGTGGCCGTGGAAGGAGTCCAGGATGAGCATGCTGCGGGGCTTCAACAGTGCGTCCGGGCGCCTGCACCACACGAGACGAAACCATTCGAGGACAGTTTCATTGTTAAAAAACCCTTTTTCGTTCAGCCGCACGATAACTTTCAGTGGAAACTTTCCTTTCTTTAACATCGCTTTCCTTTTGAACCGAAGAAATGGGGGTAGCTTGTGCCCGTCGGCCGTACAACACAACATGACAGTGATACGGTTGTGCATGTTGCCTGTTGTCAGCAGGCGAACCTGGCGCTCCCCTTTTCCGGACATGGTCCTCTTGCTAGGCATGTCAAACCATACAGGAGTCTGGTCGGCATTGCCGATTTGACCCAGCAGGAATGAATGCTTTGCCTTCAGGTTACTCACGTAGCGAAGAAACGCGCACTGTTTTTCTTCGTAGGCTTCGGGCAACCTTTGGCATACAGTTGTGCGTCGTCTTAGGCCATTCCGTTTCATGAAGTTCATGACCCATTTCTTGGATACCTTGAACTCGGTTTGCGGGATGCACATATCCTTTGTGACAGTATATGCTTTTGCTTCAATATCATTGTAGCAAACACTCAGGCTCTTTCCTCAATGGCAGGGCATCGTCTAGACTTCGGTCCGCGAAAGGAACAGTGTGTAGCAGCGCACACGGCGGTCTTGGTCCTTTGTTTTCTCCATTCCCTCACGCACTTTTCCGACACATCGAAATTGCGCCCTGCTGCAACGTTGCTTTCCGACTCTGCGTAGAGGATCGCTTGCCGCTTGAAAGCAGTGCTGTACTGTGTGGTGTCGTGCCAAGCACCACCGCGGGTTCGAGCACTGGGGGCTTCATGCAGGCCGCCGCGTCCTCGTTCGTCCCGCGCCCGTGTACCGTTCGAACTGCTGCGCGCGAGAACTCGGCTCGTCACCGCGAAGGGACGGCGAGCCATCGCATGCAGCGAGGGAGACCCTAGGCGACACTCTCCAAATTAGTGATTTATTAAAGGGATTACAAAGAGATCAATAATTCGACACAGCCAATCGTACGTAACATGATTGCGCAGGACACCAATTAGCTAATACAAGTTAACAAATGTGGCCGCGAATGGCACACCTATAAAACAAGCAAACAAAGAACCAGGTTTGGAGAGCCGACCTACCCTTCAGCCAGCGCTCCCGTGATCGCGCACCCCAGAGGAGAAGAGACGGAACAGACAAAGTAACACTTGAGAGAAACATACAGTGCACGATCGCGAGGCGCCGCCTCGGGACTTCGAGACCGCGGAGGGTAGCGCGCGCCCGCTGAGGCCGGAGCCCCGACAAAACGATGTAACCGCCGGCCGGCGGCGAAGAACAAAGGATCGCCGCCGGCCGGAGCGGCCAAAACGCGTACACACCCTTCGAGGTCCTTAAGTGGTCTCCCCTGAACCTGGTCGCGCGCCCGCCGCTTCTAGGCGAGCGCGAGCCAGGTCCGAATCCCGCCAAAATTGGGCCAATCGGCCACCGTGTTTAACCTTCGAGGGCGGGGTGGCAGCAAAGTGACGGCGATTTATGACTAGCTGCCACCCGTCCGGTCGAGAGGAGAGAGACACGGGAATTCTCCAAGGGAAGATGGCGTCGAGCCACTGGCGCGGACGCCTGAATTCCCACAACTGTTGCTGGCACAGCGGTGGAATCTTGGCGTCCGTTGGGCAGTGTCCCAAATCGCGCACGCCACTGCTCGCAAGCAAAGCGAAATGCAGAAATGGCGAACAGGCATGAGTATAAAAAGACACGAAGACGCTTGAGGGCGCATGTGACTGGTCATGTGGTTTAGTTCCCCGCGAAGTGTTGCCAGTCCACACGGTGCTGCCAGCTTTTCTGTGGAACGCCAATGGTTTGTCAACAAATTGTTTCTATTGTATGAAAACAAAACTGCAGGGCGTATCGCAAGATAAATTCCTCTTTTTTCCATAGAGCATCGTTAGCCCTCTATCAAAGGTTTGAAATTCTGCTTTCGAGACCTTGTTTCCCAAGCAGTTCGCATTAAAGGGACACTAAAGACAAATAACAATCTATGTCAGAGTGAAAGGTCAATGTGTGAGAACGTCTAAAACGTCGTAGTATCAACAGCAGTGCTCTAGTAATCGAGAAACTAAGGTAAATGTAGGACACGATGTGCAGCACAAGTGGGACATTTTGGAAATGATCCCGATGACGTCAAAGAGTCCTGAGTACAATTAACCACTACTAATTGAACTAATTGCAATAAAAAAAAGAACCTTCCGTGCATCACGAGATGTAATAAAATGCTGCTTGTTCGTTTCTGTTTGATTAATGGAAAAAAGAACCTCTTGGCGCTACCATGGGGAACGGCGTGAGTGGTTCAGAAGTTCCGTTTTCGCCGAGCTGCACGTCTCAGTGGTAGTTTCGGTATCGCGTACTACTGCGTATGCTTGGCTGTTGTTATTTTCGCCCTGTCGATACTCTACTTCTGCTGCTGCTGGCCAAGCTAAGCTCCGTTACAGTGAACTATACAGTTTCAGAGTGGCCCGTGGCTGCGTCTTGGCAAAGTTGATGGTCGCTGTTGTGCAAGAAACCGTAGCTTCGGCGGCCGGGCAGTAAAGGCGGGCAACGTTGGGCACGGCAACTGCTACGTCAGAAGGTCCGTTCAGGTGGGTGATTTGAAGTGCGCTAACGCTGTGCGGACTACTAAAACTTGATTTTCTTTCAAAATAGGCATTTCCTTGGCACGAAACAAGCACTATGAGGTTTCTGTAACGCTATTGCAACTATCAATGTCGACTTAATACAGTAGAACCCCGCTGTTACGTTCCTCACTGCTGCGTTTTCCCGGCTGTTACGTCGTTTTCCGCCGGTCCCGGCATAGCTCCCATAGGATACAATGTATTGGGAACCCCGCTGTTAC
The DNA here is from genome assembly GCF_013339695.2 of Rhipicephalus sanguineus. Taxonomy (NCBI): domain Eukaryota; kingdom Metazoa; phylum Arthropoda; class Arachnida; order Ixodida; family Ixodidae; genus Rhipicephalus; species Rhipicephalus sanguineus. The sequence goes on along the minus strand of NC_051186.1, from coordinate 21,114,854 downwards.
GTCGTAACTGTCGGACCGTTCCCGTAAGATACGTCGCGAAGTGCGCCCGGAGCCGACCGAGTGACTACCAAAGAGAGCGGCCATGGTGCATTTTCACGCAGCTTGGCCTCGTTTGACCGTAATATTAGCCGCATGAGAGGCGCAAGCAACAGAATCTTTCAATTGATGCAAACAAAAGCATGGCCTTCGAGATTCAAATTGCAAAGATGGCGTCTATGACGTAACTGCTCGCGAAAGCAAGGCCTTCGAGATTGGCATTTACTATTGACAAAAGCATAGCCTCCGAGATTTGCATTGCACAAACATGGCGTGTATGACGTAATTGCTTGCGAAAGCAAGGCCTTCGAGATTGGCATTCACTTCTGCCATCGCGTTGGCGTAGACTCATCATCATCGTTATTTGTCGGAGAACGGGAGGAGTTCGAGCTGGTTGGAGCTCGCACGGTCGTGCGTGCGGTTCGCGGTCGGACTCGCCGCGCCGGTCGTGATTGCGTGTGCTTAGTTCTTTCATGCCTACAGCTGTTGGTGTTAAAAAAATCACATACGTTGATTACATTTCTGCGGATAAGGCCGTCCTAAGCTCCGCGTTTCTATCCATCGACTAGATCGCGGCTGAGCGCGCCAATTTTCGTGCTGCTCGTAAGAATTGAAATAAAATTCTGTACCACTAAATATTTTGCCGTTTTTCCTGTTTTTCGGCTCTTACGTTTATTTCCTACGGTCCCTTCAAAAACGTATCAGCGGGGTTCTACTGTATTTGCCTTTAGTGTCCCTTTAATGCCGCGTGGCGATTTTTAAATGCGCTCCGTAGTTTCGCTTGGTTTCGCGATCGTCATGGCAGATCGCAGAAATGTCCGGCTCTGGAAGCGGCGGGCACGCATTGGGAGATAGCAGTTCCCGCGACTCCACTGCCTCTGCGGCTGATGTTATCGATGCGTCGAATAGCAGGGAATCCAAGGACAACGACCTTTCGTCGGACCCCACAGATAAGTCGACTTTACGATTCCGCGTATAGGTCGACTCCGATTATAGGTCGACCCCCGAACTTTGGAAGGTCATTTTATGAAAAAAATGTCGACTTATAATCGGCAATATACGGTAATATCTCATATCAGAATCGTAGAATCGCACCAGGTGTCAAAACATGTGAACTGCGCAATGCGTGGGTGGTTTAAGCTGCCCACCCATTACAAAGTGTGCAGCTGCACGTGGCACCTTACGGACACGTAGTGTGTACTTCGCCAATTTGCAAAAGGAAGAATTATGGAGTAGTGGGCCCTTCGCAACTGTACTTGCAGTAGGCATTCTAGGATAGTTTGAAACGGCAATTATTATGTGCACAAATGTTCCTTTCCTAGTGGCACGGTTGCAGGTGAAGCTCAAGTGTCCTCCAAGTTTTTACAATACCATTCAAAATCAGAAAAACATTATCTATTTTTTAAATAAATACCTGGCCTTTTTGTACAGAAAGCACTACAGTGAAAGCCTCTTGTCTACAAGTCTGGTGGGCAACAGGTGCTGCATGGTTTTCGCACATGAATGTTATATACAGTAGAACCCCACTGATACGTTTTTGAAGGGGCCGTAGGAAATAAACGTAAGAGACGGGAAACGTAAGAGCCGAAAAACAGGAAAAACGACAAAATATTTAGTGGTACAGAATTTTATTTCAATTCTTACGAGCAGCACGAAAATTGGCGCGCTCAGCCGCGATCTAGTCGATGGATAGAAACGCGGAGCTTAGGACGGCCTCATCCACAGAAATGTAATCAACGTATGTGATTTTTTTAACACCAACAGCTGTAGGCATGAAAGAACTAAGCACACGCAATCACGACCGGTGCGGCGAGTCCGACCGCGAACCGCACACACGACCGTGCGAGCTCCAACCAGCTCGAACTCCTCCCGCACTCCGACAAATAACGATGATGACGAGTCTACGCCAACGCGATGGCAGAAGTGAATGCCAATCTCGAAGGCCTTGCTTTTGCAAGCAATTACGTCATACACGCCATGTTTGTGCAATACAAATCTCAAAGGCTATGCTTTTGTCAATAGTAAATGCCAATCTCGAAGGCCTTGCTTTCGCGAGCAGTTACGTCATAGACGCCATCTTTGCAATTTGAATCTCGAAGGCCATGCTTTTGTTTGCATCAATTGAAAGATTCTGTTGCTTGTGCCTCTCATGCGGCTAATATTACGGTCAAACGAGGCCAAGCTGCGTGAAAATGCACCATGGCGGCTCTCTTTGGTAGTCACTCGGTCGGCTCCGAGCGCACTTCGCGACGTATCATACGGGAACGGTCCGACAGTTACGACGTAACAGCGGGGTTCCCAATACATTGTATCCTATGGGAGCTATGCCGGGACCGGCGGAAAACGACGTAACAGCAGGGAAAACGCAGCAGTGAGGAACGTAACAGCGGGGTTCTACTGTATACCATTTTGATGAGATGTTTGCAGTAACACCCTACCATACTTCAACTTCAAAGTCATGGCCAACCGAGAGTGCTCAGATGAAAGCACCAAAGGCTTGCATTGCATCCGACGGACTTCCCCACCCAGTGGCAAGTGTAAGGGATTGTGTTTTTGCTTTTCCTCTTTCCTAAATACAGCAAAACCTCAATGATTCGAACTCGTTTATTTTGAAGTCCCGTTTAATTTAAAGAATTTAAGCACTCCTGTATTTTCTAATGTAGATTTAATTGAATAAGTTGGACGGACTGCACCAGCCCAGTCAATTTGATGAAGTTGGGTTCTGTGAGTCAATGCCCAAACCCGATTTCGCCTTAAGTTTGGAGAAACGACGGCTTTGGAATTGCAAGGCAATACCGCATAGCAATGCTGATTGATAGGTGAAGCACCCCAGCCTTATTGCTACCAGTGCAAAAAGAAGAAAGAAGGAAAACAAAAACAGCTGAAGTGCATGCCTGTGGAGGAGAAGACCACAACGGGGCAATCACACGTGGCCAGCGTGTCACGTGCTCCTCGCAGCGTCAGCTCATCATAACGCAACCATTTGCATACCTACACATTCTCTTAATTTGCCTGGCAGGCTTCCGAATTCTGTCGAATCCTCCTGACTGTACAGGCACGGCCATAAATCTTCCACAACACGGCCTAAAACCACTACGAAAACAAAATATGGATGACAAAGGACAGCGGTTCTAGAATTCTCTCCCCACCAAGAGGGCAAGGGCACCTTTGGTGCTGCCTTTAATCAAAATAGTTCTGCCAGTGTATTTGTGCATGGCCTTTGTTATTTACTGTTCTCGTTTGGTGTGCTATCTTTAATGTCAATGAGGAACTTGCGATGACACTTAAGTAGACAAGCGTCATTCTTCTGCGTCGTACTGCAATACCCGCCTACCACATGGCAGATCTTTGAGGCACTGTAGGATGCAAGTAGTGCTTTCAAGCAAACAAAGTGTCGTACACACAAATGTTTACTTTAGTTTTTACACTGTAGGTTGCACAGCAGAACGATGAGTAAGTGAGCTTTGTCGCAATACATCGCTGTCATGCGGTAAAGCACTAAGATTGGGAAGGAGCCACTCACTGTCACGAGGCACCGTGCATTTTGTCCCTCACACGCGCTGTACAATTGCGAGTATACCAGTGTGACTGGCAAAGTCTACAAGCTTCAATGGAAATCATTCAGAAATGTTGACAACATTGCTCCGGCTCCGAGAAACAATAAATAAAAACGTAATAGTTTTTTTTTTTTTTTTGTCGTCGGCATCGCATTGCTATCATCAGCATTGCTATGCACCATTGCCTGTGCGCCATTATTTGTGGCTCCAACAGACTGTCATTTCCCCGGATTTGTGGCGAGATTGGGATCGGGTATTGCTGCAAGACATGTCCTTGGAGTCCTAACTAGCAGACGGCAATCTTTGATTACTTTCGGTAATCCTAAGTTCCCTCGATCCCATTTTCCCCACCATATGTTCTGTTAATTTGAAAACCCTCTTCATTCAAAGATTTCTTGCAGTGCTAGTGATTTCGAATTAGTGAGGTTTTACTGTACCTCGTTACTAGCCTGAAAGCTACCACGATGTCTTGGAACATAGATGGCAAATTAGTAGCACCCAGCGCTATATAATCACTGGCTAGTTTTTCTCTTAATTATATACTTCTGGTATAGCGGATGCAAAAAATTGGGGGACCCTTAAGCCTCAAGAGTTGAACGCGATAGCGAAATCCGGCCCCTAGTGCCCACTTAAACCACTAAGTGCATACTTATTAATGTGTGCTGTTACACATGCACACACGCGCACAGAGACACACACGCGCGCCCACGACGTGGTCAGGCCAGGAAAGCGGATGTCAAACGCCAACAACGCCATGAAGATGCCTTGCTGAGAGCCAGGGAAGCTGAAATGAAGCGTCGTCGCTGAGATATGGATCCCCAACTACGAGCGCGGGAAGCTGATAACAGGCGTCAACGATGCCAAAATGACGCAGAACTTCGAGCTCGAGAAACAAAGGCCAAGCGTCAGTGTCACCAAGACAACCCTGACATGAGAGCCATTACTTCACACGAATGTCCCACTCATAGATCAGCAAACTGTGCAGTGTGGCCACTTCTGCAGTCGAGACATGCTTTTCACAATGTCTCACAGATGGCAGCCAATTATCTAATGTTTGCTGTTTGTTTGAGCTGTTTCCAAGTTGTGTTTTTAGTGGCGATGGGTGCACTATACCGGCTTATTCGAAGCATGGCGTCGCGCAAAAAACGTAGTTTGATGGCCTCGCTAATGCGCCTACGAATCGCTGAATGGGCTCAGCTTCGTCGTGACACCTATGGAAACAACTTTATTGTTGATGGATGGAAACAACTTTATTGGTCGTGACACCTACCGAACAAAATAAAGATTCCCAAAAGGCTGTGCTTAGTTTGCAAGGCACACGGCAAGAAGTCCGAGAGCCGATGCTAGAGTGCGAAAGATGTGAAGTTGGTCTTCACATGCCTGTGTACTTTGAAGTTTTTCACACACGAAAATCGCACTGAAACAGTTGATGCTGTTAAGTGTCGCCTTGCGCGATTGTGCACTTCTGCCACGCAATATTACAAGCATTAAGGAGACTCCTTCCATTACATGACATTCATATAGTGTTTTTTTTCTGAAGTAGTTTCAAGAAATAGCGTGGCTCTGTGGTAGAACACCTGCTTCCCACGCAAATGGCCCTGGTTCGATCCTCAATGGGAGCGAAGATTTTTATTGTTTATTTTATTTGCATCTTTCTCGATTTTTCGGTCACGGACGATTTTTCGCTCACAACCAACGACGCCGACATCGGAATTTCTGCGACATGAGCTCTCTGACGCTACCATGTTAAAACATAGCATATGCTCGATACACCAGAGCACGCCTGTCTCACACCCAGGCACCGGGCTGGCCAGGCTGCCAAGTAAACAAGGCAAGCTGCAGTTCTGAGGCTTTAAAGTGTGAAAAAGTACCCATTCACGCCACTTCAGCGTATAAGAGCTTGTCTGGGCACTACTGCGTTGTCTTTGGATGCCAGAACAAGCAGCGCAACAGGAGGATATTACTTGTCTGGGTAGATCACGACGCGCCACGGGAATAGTGCCGGTGCGGTGTTTTCAGCTTTGCTGCGAGTGGATAACTGCGATTCAAGCAAAAAACTAGGAGCCGAGTGAAAATGCACGAGTAAGTACACTAACTGCGCGTGTCCTGAAGTGTGATGCCCACATATTTCATTTTACGAACCTAATTTGCGCGACACGCCGCTGGGTTGAAGGCAGGTGCAAGCTTTGTGTGGAGATGCACTTCATACCTTTGAGTGTTTCCTTTGATGAAAATGTAGTGCAAGGTAGTGCTTTCAAGCACAAGCAATCAGCATGCTTTGCCACTTTCAACGTAGTATTAAGCTTTAGTGATTTGATGGCATCCACACCTTCGAGATTTCGTCTTCAAAAGGTAATAAATGGCACGGTGCTCCTCAACAGCTGGTCAGAATTTCGTGCTTTCATTGCAGTGTTTGATGTCCCCAAATTTATTTGGACACGAGGCATCCAGCTGCACATAATACATATATTGGCACGTAAGTAAACAGTACTTGTGCCAGTGTCCTTTCTGTCGCAGGCGTAGCGCTAGCTCAAGCAGCTCAATTTTTAGCATACTAACGCAGCACATATTTAATAACAGACAGCTGGATTCCGCCCATTTCAATACCGGCTTAACTAAGAGTAGCACACTTTCGCTTCTAAAGCATCATCGTTACAAGATTAAAATTGTGCAGATAGCTTTCAAAAGGGATTGATGAACGATACTGCAGGTGATACTCTCTGATAGCACGCTTTTGTGAGCAGGACACATTATTGTAAGAGCGCTCGTGAAATGAAAATGAAGTTCTGCGAAACTACCTGTAAAGCGTACTCTAATTATTACGCAATGCATGTTGAAATGATGAGTTTTCACAAAACTTTGTGCGCAACTTGTAATATGGGGCAACAAAACATTGCTTCACTCTTTCGCGAGCTGCACTGCAATTACGATTCATGCGTACTACAGCAAGGATGTTTTTTTACAAATGTAACAGCGTACGTACCTGATGAGGTTGCTTCCGCAGCCTGCTCAGCACGTACTGTATACATTATGGACTTGCATGAGCAAGGTGTTCTTGATGTTTCCATAAAAACAGCGAAAATGTCCAGGCTAGAAAAGACGCGAAACACCCTCTCCGACGGGCTGAGTTTCGGGAGTTTTGTGTTTGCTCTGTGTAGCTTCTGCTGGCATGGCAGCCCGGGCATGCTGTTTCGTTGCGTGTGCGATACATAGCACGACGCGCGATGCAAATATGGAGCTGCGCATGAAAATAGCGGTTCCAAACTACACATGAGCAGAACGTATTTGAGAGCCTTGGGGTTTTTGTAACAACTTGTATCTACAAATAACCACCATATGTTTAATGCTGTTTTGCCAAATTAAATGCCATTGATTGTACGAACTCAACACTTAATGCGAGTATTTATTTCTCCAGTGTTTATTGTTTGTTATTGTTGTATTTATTTGTACAGTGTTATTCTTGTGCAAGATTTTCAGTAGTTATTACGTTATATTGTCACATTCTGTAGTTTCTCCTAATGTTGCCAAATTAATGAACCTTTCTTGTACAAACTCCTTACTTAATGCGTGTTTTTGTTCAAACAGTGTATCAACATTTCCTTTTTTTTTCCTCTTCTTTTTCCAATGTTCCCTTGGTTTTTATTTGGAATTACCCACTGCATGATGTACCCTACCCCATATGTAACAGCCCTATAAATGGGGCCTTTAAAGGGACACTAAAGGCAAATAATTTATGTCAGAGTGAAAGTTCAATGTGTGAGAACGTCTCAAACGTCAACATTATTAACAGCAGTGCTTTACTGATCGAGAAATTAAGGTAAATGTAGGACACGATATGAGCCACAAGTGGGACATTTTGGAAATGATCCCGATGACGTCAAGAGTTCAAAGTACAATTAACCACGAGTAAACAAACTAGTTGCGATAAAAAAAAGAACCTTCCGTGCACCAGAAGACGTAATGAAATGCTGCTTGTTCGTTTCTGTTTGATTCATGGAAAAATCCTCTTGGCGTTACTATGGGGAACGGTGCGAATGATTCAAAAGTTCCATTTTCACCAAGCTGCGCTTCGCTCACGTGGTCGCGTCTCAGTGGTAGTTTCGGTATTGCTACTTCTGCGTGTGCTCAGCTCTCGCTATTTTTGCACTGTTGATACTCTACTTCTGCTGCTGATTAAGCGAAGCTCTGTTACAGAGAACTATACAGTTTTGGAGTGGCCCACGGCTGCGTCTTGGCAAGGTTGATGGCTGCTGTTGCACAAAAAACCGTAGCGTCGGCGGCCGGGCAGGAAAGGCGGGCAACGTTGGGCACGGCAACTGCTACGTCAGAAGGACCGTTCAGGCGGGTGATTTGAAGTGCGCTAATGCTGTGCGGACCATTAAAATGCTATTTTCTTTCAAAATAAGCATTTCCTTGGCACGAAACAAGCACTACAAGGTTTCTGGAATGCTATTTCAACAATCAATCTTCAGTGTCCCTTTAAGGAAAATAAATTGAACTTAAGCAAAGCCGTGGTCACCTGCTTGGACACAATTTTCAGACTTGTGGTTAACTTAGTGCCATCTCTCGTTGAGGTAATGTTTTGTTGCCATTCGGAGAGATGGTCCTTTTGTTTCAAGCCTGCCACAGCTACCTAGAGGCGCTGCTATGGCCGCAAGGTTGTTTTGGTAACATTCAGAGATAGGAAGAGTGGGAACGAAAAGGTGATATTCTTGTAGTCATTAAAAGAGAAATGTGGACCTGAGCAGGCAGCGTTGATATATAGGGCATACCGAATGGGCACCAAGCCCAGGGTAGCCGAGAGTTAGGTCAGCTCACACAGGACAGGGTAAATTGAGAGGTCACTTATACACCCTCCCTCAGCTCCAGTTGGCGGCTGTAGGTTATCAGGCATCACTGATACATTCTAATGGAGAATATTTTGAGTACAGCTGACGCACCATGCCTATTATGGAAGTGCTGTAATAACGGATTCGTACCTTTTATCTTGACACCAATGGTGGCCAGGGGAGGCAGATTGGGGGAGGAGAAAGCATCCAGCTCATTGATGCTCGTCTTGCTTGTCCGGTTGCCACGAAACAGCTTGTTGTTGAACATCAACGTCACCTGGGAAACGCAACAGGTCATCAGCTCTGGAGAAGGACCATGCCACAGAAATGAAAACACAGGGTTTAATACCCACAGGCAACTTATAACTTGACCAATCAATCAACTGACAGTTGTAATGGTAAGATGGCTGACTGGGCTGGTTCACACCGACAGTAAACTGCACCACAAAACATGGGGCAAGCAGTGACTGCCACATGATTTATTATTAACAGGGATGACCTTTTAAATAACTGGGTTCACTGTTGGGCAGCGTTTCCTCACAGATCTTTTCCTAGCCATCTGAGCTGTGTTGTTGATTGCACATGCTCACTCGTGCTTGATCTCACAAATAAATGCGATACGCCACCATGCGTGCCAATATGCAGAGAGCCTTCCTTTCCATTTCAGACATTATTGGCATTTTCACGCAAGCACTTCTGTCTGGCCTACCTAGCACGCTCAGCAAGACAAGGAAATTCTGGACACAACATTTTATACAGTCTACAAACTGTTCTAAGCTCAATGAAACACTGGGTCCCATGTTTCTTAACAGGGCAGGTCGTTCTTGACACTGCAGTGGCAAAATGTAAGAGCAGCCACCTCACACACGGCAGGTACCGAGTTCAATTTCCAGTGCTGACACAATTTTTCTAAAGGGTAGAGGAGTACCCGAACTTGGCACATGATGGTGTACAGATATTCATATTGAAAGGCTACGATCTGTGTAGGCCCTTACCTCCGCCACAGCGTGGGTATAAAGACTGCTGCAGAGGATTGCTAGTGCCGGTCGGTTAACAGGCACACGTACACCTCTGGTCAGCTGCCGAGCAGGAAAGGAGTTGGCTGGTTGGCATTCATGACTGTGCAAGTGCAGCTTGTGGGGTTGCACACCCAACCCATTGTCTTAAACGTGGCGGCGCCTCGGCTTCGCGCTACGTTTGTACGCGCAGTGGAGAGAGGGGTTGCGTGGGAGAGGGCACTGTGCCGCTCCCGCAGCCCTTCGTGCCCTGCTCCCTCGCCGAAGTCGAGATGCCCCGTTTTCCCTCCTTGCCCTTTTCTGGAGAGACTCTTCTCCAGACCCCAAGGAACGCGCGCCGCTTTCTTGGGGAGCTCTTGGCCTTTCGACTCGGGGAGCGGTGACGAGCACAGCTCGATCGAGTCGGGAGCCACCCAGCCGCCATCCCCCCCGCGCAACGCCCGGCCTTTTGTGGGCGACTTACCGCCTCAGGGCCGGACTGCCAAGCCACGAGAGGTGAGTACGAGCCTTATCGCTCTCGTGTGCTTCCCATTGTGTTGTTTTGACGTTGTCGTGCGAAACTTCTCTGCCGCTTCGCTGTTATCTGTATTTTTGTTACGTTGGTGGCGCCTCTGGCACAATAAACTGTGTCAGGCAAAGAACTCGTCTCTGTTACCACTGGCCTGAAACCCGCCGTGGTCGCGACACAACGCGAACCACGGGTTAGGGGTCCAGCTCTGACTGTTAGGGCTGCTGCGTAGCGCTAGTAACGAGTAACTACACTCCTCTAGTGCGCAGTGTGATTCAAAGACGGGGCAGTTTCGCACGCGCGGATCGGTTCGTTACAAAGTAACCCCTATATACTGAACGTAGGAAGACACAGTCTGCGTCCCTGTCCAGGCCTAAGCAATTAGGTTTTTCTTCTTTACTTTCGGTGGAAATGGTACTGTGTAACACTTTCCACACATGCATATCCCCTTCAGGCATAAATTATGATCAACAGTCGGCAAATGCTTCAGATTTACACAACGTTATTGCAAAGAACTTGGTATTACATTTCAAAAAATAAAATGATGTGATGAGTTGTTTTGTGCAAGTTTCAGTACTTAATAGTAATTAACTTGTAATTAAAGATGCATTTATTTGGCAGTCAGTCATGCTCCATTTTTCCATAACAATAATCAAATCTCAGGCTCAAAATGCACACACAATTTGTTAATGGCTGTATTCATTTTTTGCAAAGAAAAATTATCCTTCCAGCATAGCTCCTGAAAACGTGGTGCATCCAACATTGTAGTGCCTTCACAAAAGTGATCAGCTCTAGTCATGCAACGGTTATGTGGGAGGTTCAATCCCTCCAATGCGCACGGTATTTCCATCTTTCTTGGCCACTGGTCAACAGAAATGGCAAGTTGCATCCACATATGTGGACACTACACCTGAAGGGGACACTGAAACCTCGATATAACAAAGTAAATTAAAAAAGTCACAGTTTCGCCGCAACGGCGGAGCAATGAATGCGATAGCAACAAATTGGAATGTAACGCGAAGAACGGAAAGCAGCTCGAAATTGCCAGCGCGTCAAAGCTACGCTACAGCGGAATCAGACAACAGATAAGGTTTATGGTTTGCGCAGGAAACTAATTTCTTTGTCAGACAATGTTAGCAAAGCCTTGCTGATACAAGATCTACCGTAAAAGTCAATCTGCTCACTTTCTATTATCAATCGGGTGACTTCGCAGTTGCTCCTTCTAACAATGACGGTTTTGTCAAACAACGGCACACACGCGCATTCTTTATTGTTGTGAGTAGCGCCCATCTGTCTGGTGTCTCTTCCTATGTGTCCTCGTCTACACCAGCGCTAAGAAACTGCCTTTCCATTATTTAAAAGTCACCACTTGTCCCATGCACCTGCTTTCTTGTCCACACGTTTTCTCATGCTGTTTAGCGTGAACAGCTGTCGAGCCAGAAAAAAGAAAGCAGTGATCATAGCTGTCACAGGCTAAGCCACACATTGATGGCAACAAACTGAAAATACCACGAGACCAGAAGAAGAAAAAAGAAATGTTAGAAATGTCGAAAAGGATCTCACCTCTGGAATGACGTAGTTGCCAGCTATGATGAGTGAGTTGAGCAAGTTCTCCCGTCCGTCACTCCTCGGTTCAAAAATTGGAATCTGGACGAAGCAACGCAGAGTAACTTGGAGCATAGCTACTGGCCAATTAGCAACAAATAATTTATGCTTAGACACACTGACAAGCCCACAAGTTTGAGCTGCCTCTGGACACCACGTCAGGTCCTCGTACAATACATTGACTTGGGGCTCAATTCACGAGGCTTTCTCGGCATGAGGTACGACATCGCGTGCCGAGACGAGAGTATGGCAGCAATGGTACGCTTTTAATTTATTCGGCACAGTAGAGGGCAAGGAGGGAAGATGATCGCATGATAGCGTCTGGCACCACAACTACACTGTGAGAGCAAATCTCTCTTTACTGCACACTGCAGACTGGGTCCAGGGTTTGGATAGTAATACAATGGCGACATTAAGAAAAGATCACCCACCGTGCGATACTCGCCAAGTTCATGCAAACATCAAGGGGACGTGTGTCATTCAACCACTTCTTAATGCATTTATGGTTTCAGAGTTATTAATGTCAAATAATTATATGCAAGTGAAAAATCCTGAGAGCGTCCGGCATTATCATCCAATGGAAGCAAAGTATTATCACACGTGATCAAATGCTGACGGCACCTTTCAGTGCCAATCTCGCCCACCCCAATTCTATGCCGACCCAACAAGGGAACCTGCCTGTTACGTAAGATGAATTGCTATAACCATATAAACCAAAATAAAAATTCAAAAGGAAAAGCACTGGCATGTTTTGAACCTATAGCCCCGCCCTCAGAAGCCGAGTATCTCACCCAGTGGCCTAAACAACCTAGCTTGGAGAAACTGAATATGCCTGACTCATGCAAATGCTGGTGGAATTACAGCAAGACGCCGACAGAGAAGACGAGGAAGGGTGTCACCTGACAACGTTGCGCCAGGGAAGGCTGCAACGCAGATCAAGTGCGGGGCACATGATGCCACCAGGAAACCCTACAGTAGAACCCCGCTGTTACGTTCCTCACTGCTGCGTTTTCCCAGCTGTTACGTCGTTTTCCGCCGGTCCCGGCATAGCTCCCATAGGATACAATGTATTGGAAACCCCGCTGTTACGTCGTAACTGTCGGACCGTTCCCGTATGATACGTCGCGAAGTGCGCTCGGAGCCCACCGAGTGACTACCGAAGAGAGCGGCCATGGTGCATTTTCACGCAGCTTGGCCCCGTAATATTAGCTGCATGAGAGGCGCAAGCAACAGGATCTTTCAATTGATGCAAACAAAAGCATGGCCTTCGAGATTCGTATTGCAAACATGCCGTCTATGACGCAACTGCTCGCGAAAGCAAGGCCTTCGAGATTGGCATTTACTATTGACAAAAGCATAGCCTTTGAGATTTGTATTGCACAAACATGGCGTCTATGACGTAATTGCTTGCGAAAGCAAGGCCTTCGAGATTGGCATTCACTTCTGCCATCGTGTTGGCGTAGACTCATCATCATCGTTATTTGTCGGAGGACGGGAGGAGTTTGAGCTGGTTGGAGCTCGCATGGTCGTGCGCGCGGTTCGCGGTCGGACTCGCCACGCTGGTCGTGATTGCGTGTGCTTAGTTCTTTCATGCCTACAGCTGTTGGTGTTAAAAAGATCACATACGTTGATTACATTTCTGTGGATGAGGCCGTCCCCAGCTCCGTGTTTCTATCCATCGACTAGATCGCGGCTGAGCGCGCCAATTTTCGTGCTGCTCATAAGCATTGAAATAAAATTGTGTACCACTAAATATTTTGTCGTTTTTCCTGTTTTTCGGCTCTTACGTTTCCCGTCTCTTACGTTTATTTCCTACGGTCCCTTCAAAAACGTATCAGCGGGGTTCTACTGTAGCCTGCTGGTCAAATGCTTTCGAAATTAATATGCATTCAAGTATGCAAAATGTCAACATGCCAGCTTCCCTGTGGTTTACACAGCCTTCCTTTGACACACAACGTCTTATTTATGCAACCGCACAACGTTTGGCCTATGCACCAATACAGTGCACACACTATGAGATAAGTAGCAACACTGTGCAAAAGGACAAGACTATTTGTCAGGCAACCAAATGAGATTACAAGAGGACAAATTCAGCTTGCAAGCAGCAATGTCTAACCTTCAATGTGTCCCATGTTTTTGCTCCACCGTGTGTTTGTTTAATCATAATCTTGCCAAATAAAAAAATAGAAACACCACACGACAGAATGGCCTGATGCTGTGAAAAGGTGAACACTAGTAAAGGAATGCATTTCAGCTATGCACTTTAACATCCAGCGGTCAGTTCTAGCAAAAAAGAAAAGGAAAGGGTCTGCTATGAAGTGTGTCACATTTTTTTTCTGTCTGGAGTCATTGTGCAACTGCATACCAAACTACTTACACGTGGCTTGTATTTCACTTATTTTTTTTTAAACATTATTCCGAGGCTGCGTGCCAAACAGCACTGATAAGTTCACCAGAAAAGTAAAAAAAAAGTTGCGTGCAATATAAAGGAGTGTCTCATGCAGAATAGTACAGCCACAGATGAAGATCTAATTAAGTGCGTTTACCTACATGCCCAGCAACCAGTCTCAAATGCAGCCATGACTATGTTCTCACAAGCCTTGACACTGCAGTCGCAAACACAAGACAGCTTGACAAGTGATTCTCATATCTCGTCACGGAAAGAATGTGTAAGCCCACAACAGGAGCTATGTCAGTCCATCACGGAGGGCGAAGGAAAATGAGGTGGGGTCAGTCATACTTGCACGCTATATATTTAGTGGCAAAACCTTTCACATCGCAAAAAGACACGTGCATCAATATATTTGTAGAAAAGGCTCCGCTCAAAATGTGAACAAGTGTGTAAGAAACAAACATCATTATGACAGCATTAATGCCCATTAATTCAAAACGGGGCACTTAGATTTGAGGATACGCAGTGTTTTGTGCTGCAAGGGCCAGGAGCTGCAGTCAGGGTGGCAATTGGTGATTTTGTCACAAGCTTACGAAAACAGTGGCCCTTTGGAGACACAAGGCAATGCCATGCTGCAATGCTGATGATTGATAGGTGAAGCCAGCAAAAAAGTCACAGTTTCAGTTTCGCCGCAACGGCGAAGCAATGACTGCGATAGCAATAAATTGGAATGTAACGCAAAGGACGAAAAGCAGCTTGAAATTGCCAGCGCATCGCTCGAGCCCTAAGGACGCACGAAAAGAACACATACAGGACGAGCGCGAACTATCATGCGTCACAGCTCGGCACTTGAAGCGCACTGCTCAAATATAAAGCAGGACGCACAAAATGAATGAACAGGTACACAGAGGATGAGCGCGAACTGTCATAGTTGTTACTTATTTCTGTTTGAACAGCGCGCTCCTTTCGCAAATGCGGCCGCTGCAGCAAGCGAAGTGCCCTTCGTACGCTCTGTGACTTCAGTGCGGACATCGCGGAGAAAGCATAAGAAAAGCATAAGACATACAACCCCCCGCTCCACCCCCCCAGCTGCCCCCTTCTTTCCTCGAGATAAGCGCACGAAGGCGTTCACGCCCTGTAGGGCGAAGAGCAACGGCGTTCGCAGGAGTGGAGCGGTGATCTTTAAAGAGCGCCACGCGCGCACTTCGCGTCATCTATGTGGTGACTAAGAAAGCCTGCTGAAGTAAATGGTGTATATAAATTAGGGGTGTGCGAATATTCGAAAGTTTCGAATATTCGTCGAATATTACATTCGGAATATTCGTATTCGATTCGAAAGTCGTGTATTCAAAAAGTTTCGAATATTCGATAACTTCGAATATTCGAAAAATTCGAATATGCGATTCGATTACCATGCATAAAATAACTCGTCTTCCACATTTCTGCTGCGTTCGTATAGCTAAAAACGTTGCCGAGAGGAGCGATAAACATCGTAAGTACACGGAGGCACGATATCTGCCTGCGACGAGCGCCCCAATACGTATGATTTATTGCTGGTGCATCTCTGACGTGCAGCACTGTTGGTGATCATGTAACCATCATTTTCAATATTATGCGGCCGTAACGTGCCGCACTACCACTCGTTCACTATGCGGGACCACTTCTGAAGAAAGACAGTGACCCATGTGACTGGTGGCGGACTGTAGGCACCTTCAGATACCCCAGTCTGGCAAAGCTTTGCCCCATGTACCTCCCTATACCAGCCACTTCTGTTCCAAGCAAGCGTGCCTTTTCAGTGTCGGGGGGGGGGGGTGTCTCTGTTAGAAGGGAGCGCCTGCTGCCTGATCATGTGGAGCAACTCATATTTCTTTATGATAGCATCTAGTCATTACTTTCATTGTGCCGTGATATTTGCTTGTGTTGTGATGTGCATTGTGCTAGCCTGGACATTGTGTTCTGGAGATAGCAGTGTCTGTTATGCTGCCAGTCAGGCTGTTAATGTTTTTTTTTTCAAATAGCTACATGTTAAATAAAATATTGTTACTGTGGAGGCATTTTTCCTTTGATATTCGATATTCGATTCGATATTCAAAGGTGGATATTCGTATTCGATTCGTATTCGAAAAATTTGTTATTCGCACACCCCTAATATAAATAGCTCGCCGTTAGCAGGCTGAGAGAAGGTGCTGTTCGTGGCCTAACCGTCTAACGCCGCGCGCTGAGAAGCGAGAGGTCGCCCGTTCGATTCCGCGCGTCGGAAAGTTTTTCCGAATTATTTTTCTTTGTGGCATTTATATATGTATATGTATATATATATATATATATATATACAGATATACATATACGGTGCATGATGACGGCGAAGGTGAGGACAAAAATCAGCCGAGACTGTCCATATAATTGCTATCGCAATAAAAAGTTAGACGAACAGTCCACAGCACGCCTGACGGACAACTCAAATGCACACCCGCAGTGTATCCAATGCACCATGATGCAAACCCATTCTGTCTGGGAAATACAACATAATAAAGGGTGGTCTCATAGAATTCGCGATGTATGCAGGCCTCCGATTTACAGTTGCTCCGGCAATTTTTGCAGTGATGCTGCTGGCTGAGTGCTTGCCTGAATCACAAACTTTGAAAACTTCAATGATCACGTTTTCCAGTCAGAACAGATAGCAAACTCCATCAGATTGGCCTTTATTGTCTTTTTTTTTCCCAGAAAGAATCAGTGAATGGTCACATCATTAGACGCTGACAATGCGAGGAGTACTTGACACCCTACACGTGTGTCACTGCTGTGTTGCAGTGAAGCATGCCTTCTCTGCAGGTGCGTTTCAAATGACCTCAAGTCTGCTTTCTTTTCTTTTTTTTTTACAGCGAAGCTGCCTTTGGAGACCCTGCGCCGGTGTCATCCTGGCTTTGTTAAAACAGGTCGCGTGCAGGGAGGGAGGGGGATGCAGCCATGGTGGAACGCAGCAGTGCTTGCCATGCCGCTTGCGTTTCAGTGCAGCCGTAACAGTAAAAAATCCGGCAGATGCAACTCATTCTGGAAGTCAATGCCATGCAAAGCAGTAGGCATGTAGTGGCCTTTACCAAATATTTTTTCATTGATTTGAGCCAAGCGTTATGACTTCTATCGACTTCTTTGTGCATTTTGAGTAGTTATGGGTGCCCACGCTGAGTAGTTATGGGTTAGGCATAGGCACGCCTGCAGCGAGGAATTTTTTCTGGGGGGGGGGGGGGGGCATTTGCTGAAGGCCGTGACTATTTAAAGTAAGCACCTATTTTGAGGAAAGTACCTATTTAAAGAAGCACTAATGGGGGGGGGTGGGGCTCCTAGATCTTGCCCCCCCCTGGCTACGGGATTGATCATGGGCTTATCAGGCATGTCGACTACACTGACGCCCAAAGGGTATCCTATAGTCTGACGTGACGACGGTACTCACAGTAGAGCACAGGTGTCAGTTTTATTGAAATGAAGTGCATGCCGCAGTGCGATGATGCGCATATCATAAGAAGTGGTTTTCACCGTATTCGTCCGGGTTGAGCATTGGTTGACCATAGCTTGGCAAGACATAAAGAGTTAATATGTAATGTTTATTATATTGTTATAAAAGCCGATGGCGAACACTGCAACCACAGTTGACGTTGCCACGATATGACGGCATTATAGGGTCTTCCTCGTAAGCTGTTTCAAGCACTGGCGTACTTCTGTGGTAGAATACACGACTGGCACGCAAAGTGCCTGGGTTCAATTCTGGTTCTAACAACGATTCTCATTCTTTCCATCTCTCTGACTTTTCCCCTCACCAACAATGCTACCACTGGCTGCCCTGCATTTTCTGCGACACAAGCTCCAAATGCAACCGTGTAACAATTTTTGAAAGTCCGTCCTCGCCATTCCTGGTTTGATACAAACTGTCAATCACCTGTGGCTCATACCTGCATGGGATCCAAGAACGAAGAAACAACAAAGAAATCCTTACTGAAAACTTTTCCGAAACTTAGGAGCAGAATGTCATGCCTGACAAACGGGGCGATAGCTTCGCCGTCTGATGGTTTTCACGGCGTGGAAGTGGCTGGAATATTCAGATGGCAGCAGTGAAAAGGAAGTGCTTCACCTGGGAATATCATCACTCCAAAGGGCTCCCCGCATTTACAGCAATATGGGAATTGCTGGAAATCCCTCGGATGTACCTGGCATGGCAAACCAGCATCTCCGATTACGTTAAGCAATCCAAAGTTCCCTGGGTCCCACTTTTTGTATGTGTAACTAAAAAACGTGCATAATTACAAGATTTTAAATGGTCCCAGTGACCTGGAATTAACGAGGTTTTACTCTGTACCTACAACGCCGTAAAGGCATTACATAGTGGGGGAACAAAAACATGACCGGTAAAAACAGAAAAAACATTTTGCACACACATATACCGATATAGTACAATAAACGTTAATGTTATTTATAGAAAATGCAAGCATGGTTAAACAAATAGATTTTCAAAACTTTGAGCACACACAGTTGTTATTTACGAGCAATTTCACAACACAGAGAACAATTAATCATTATCTGATACATTGGCCAAGTCATTTGTTAAACTGTTCGATACTCTTAATAATTTAGAAAAAAACAAGTAAAAAATTTTGTTCTGCAGTTATAGGTTGAAATTTTTCGTTGTTATCACAGTAAGTGCATACGTAGTCCAGTCTGAAAAGGTAGTTAAAACTATTGATACCTGAGTGACAGTCAAGTATTTGGGTACAATAGTTTTAAGTCTTGCCTCTGCCTACGCACAGGTCTCATCCTAAATTGGCCTTCATTTTTGAAATGCTACAGTACAAAATAATGCCACTGAAAAAGAGCTTGCAATTTACTGGCGCGACATGTAGAATTACAATGTGTTGCAAGGAACGTGCCTGTGAACCTGTGATGATGACAGACTTGCCCAGGTTCTCGAGCATGAAGGACAGGGCAGACGCTGTGTAAGCCATCGTGTCAGTTCCGTGCAGCACAACAAAGCCATCAAATTGTTCGTAATATGCCTGCGGGAATGAAAAAACAAGCACAATCCCTGTTTGCAAACTGTCACTGCAAGTGCCACACCCTCAAAGCAGGTTGGCACAAAGGTCTTTCTGCAGAGTAGCCTTGCTTGTCTCTGCACTGCTTCGATTTCTATTTTCTCAAGCAATTAGAAATTAACTTAGAATTTAACCATCCCCTCTTTACCGGCGGAAAAAAAGAAGAGCCTTTTGCATTTAATACACGATTCTGTTAGCTCAACATACGGCGACAGAGTAAGAATGCCGGCCGTAGATGAGTATACAGCCGCAAAAAAAACGTATGTAGACTCTTCGAAAGTGAACGCTGCACATTTTCACAGTGCTGAAACAATGTACACTTTACTAGACGATTGGCGTTTGGAGAAATATTTGCAGAGAATAGACGTGCTATAATTTTTGTTGAGACATATCCACTGCAGTTTTAAATGCATCGGCGGCAGCGTGGTTTTGAGCTGCTGAGCGCAAGGTCACAATTAGATTCCCAGCCACGGTGCAAAATTCCGATCGGAGAAGAATGAAAAAACAAAGACACTCGTTACTGTGCAATTGGTCGAGAAATCCCATATTAAAGCCAAGTTCTCCCCTACGGTGTTCCTCATAACCCGCTGAGCAGTTTCAGGATGTTAAACGCCATCATTTAATTTACTAAATCACCTGTTGTGCAGTTACTTCGCTGTGCCTGATGCCATATTTGCAAACTTATCTTGCTGCTTTAGACTTAATACACAAGCGTGTAATATGCACTGTCACTTCACAAAGATTGAACCGTCAAGGTAAGAATAAGGAAAACGAGAAATGTTTTCATTGAGATGTCCCACAAAACGCGGCACCTCAAGCGCCTTTTCCGTGGAGGTGCAGCTCCGGCAATCCTAAAACATGCTAGGAGCTCAGTCTGCCTGGAAATTATGTGCAAGATTCGTTTGTTTTTTTTTCTGCACACAGCACGTACAACAGAGATGTATGCACTTGCACATCATCGCATCAAATTCATTTTTACCTTTACTAAAATATAAAATCCTCAAGTTTCATCGCTCTATTAAAGGACCCCTGACACCAAAATTGAAACCTCGAGATGTTTGTGTTGTTTGACTTTCCTGTATACGGGGGCACATCTGACCGATTATTAGCGACGAACGTTGCCTTTAAGATATCTTAATTTGGTTTTAAAGTAAGCATGAGTGCTCACTTGAGTTGGCTGCACCTTGCGACATCCTGGTATGACGTAGATAGAGGCCCCGCGTGACGTTCCACGAGTAAAGCGAGTATTGTGGACGTCACAGAAGGTTTGCGGGGCGCACGTGCACAATACGACGACTGGCGAGGCCTATTGTTCCGCACCCCTCTCGCTTTGTTGTCGGGCTGCTCTCGAGGTAGTTTTCGTGAGGGGTCACGCGCTTAACAGGTTTAACCCATACCGAGGCACCCACATACTTTCAATCTCTACCGCGCGCTGGGGCCCCGATTTGAAAACCGCGCTTTCTACGTCACCACAGCTTGAGTGCACGTGGTCTTTGACGCTCCCCGCATGGGTCGCTAGTTTCTTGTGGTTTTTAGGCGGGCGTTTTGAAGTGACGCTAAAATGGTCACAATTAACTACGCTAGAATTAGTTATACGATACGCTAGAGCATTTACGATTTAACTTAGGGATTACCAGACCCAAAGCTACAAATTACAGTACAAAAGTCACCAACAAAAATTTTGCTGTCAGGGGTCCTTTAAACCCAACACGCACCACGCTTTTCGCAAGCAAGATGCATCATTGATCGCACAGTACACCACACACAATACTGTACAGATCAGCCAATACCGTTGCCGTCCGCACACTACACGCCACAACAAACGTGGCACATTTTCGCTGCTATTCCTCATGCAAAGCATCATGTCCCATGGCTAATTTTTCGTCACACAGTCTGCCACACACCCATGTGTTCTCTGGTGCAGCTAATCTTGCTGACGGTGAGATGATTGTAGGGGTTTAAGGAAAAAAAAGACCGAGCACTGCGAGACTGTACCATGCTCTGCCAGCAGCACCGGTGACGTAGCTGCCTCAGTGTGACGTACCCTAGGATACAAATCTTTTCTCTACTGTGGTTCTATTTCATGAAAGCATGCTTTAGGCTTTGCTGGTGGATTACAGAATTCATATACCATCTAAAACTCTACATTTCAGATAGACTGCCTTCGTGCGGCTTCCTTTCATAATGTAAAACATTATCTGCTGCATTCAGACGATAACCCTTTGAGATTGAGACGCTACGCACACAATTGTGTACACCACTTGTCTTTGCCATTTGTATCGACTAGGGGCTAAGAAAGAGCACGATACAGTGAGTTTTGGATGAATTGAACCTCCTGCATAATAAATGCCTTCATTTAACTTAATTTTGCAGTGTACTGTTGCATATGATCACTTTGCTGAAGGCACTACTATGCTCAACAAGCCGTAATAATACGGAAAGGCGGGCTAGTTGGTTTTGCTGCATATTGGAACTTTAGCGCACACACACGAGGACACACAAGAAAGAACGCTGGTCCGTGTGTTCTTTCTTGTGTGTCCTCGTGTGTGTGCGCTAAAGTTCCAATATGCTCAACAAGCCGTTTGACGTGCCGCTCCCCGCGCCAAAAGTATAATTTTTCTTTGCTCAACATGGGCATAACAGGAAAAGAATTTGCACCATATTTCTAGCCTGAGATTTCCTTCTATTTATGCAAGAACAAAGCACAAATGACTTCAGAATGAAGATATACTTAATTACAACTTAATTAGGAGCAATTACTATAACACACATAAATTAGTGTATTATGACATTACTTTTGTCCCAATAGAATATTGTGTGCCTTGAAACAATGTTGTATCAACAGACAGTTCTTCATAGGTGGCGTCTGAAAGGGATAAACACTGTCATAATCAGCACTCTCACTTTAAACCTAGGTCAACATTATGTTCTTTTTTTGGAATTTGTCTCTCATTGGAAATGGTCCGAGGACTCAAATTAACAGAGAGCTCCAACAGCTGTGCTTCAATGCAGAAGGGCTGACATGGTGAAGGTCATGTGCAAGTCTGCACCCTAGAGGTTATTTGGATTCGTTCTGTCCATTGTTGGGACTGAACAAACTATAAATGATTTTCTTTTTTTTTGCTAACATGGTCCTATCTACCTGGCCCTTTGCTCCTCAAAAGTTTTGCTAATTTATCAAATGCAACTAGCAGAATGTTAAAAACCAGTATCCACAATTATGCAGCATGTTTCAGCATTAACAAATTTACTTAATCAGATTTACAGCAGGTTCAATGCAAAAAAGTTTGAAAAAAGCTGGCGAAACTTCCCTGAGCAAAAGCTAATTCTCCTAAAGAAGAAAAGGTGAGACACTAATCAGGAGTAAGATGAAATTCTTTAAAGGACTGACACTATGGCACATCAGCCAGGTTTCTGCATCGTCAAACTAATGCCTTTCACTGGAAGTGATACATCTGATCACTTTTTTATAAACAAGGATTTGTCACTCAACGTGAGCATGGAGTCATACACTAGCAATGCTTTGGGACGTTAAACCCCAGATATTATTATTATTATTATACACTAGCGATGATGGGACTCACCCGAATATCAAGCGCAATACGGACCCAGTCGTCCATGGTAGCATTGGATGAGTCAAGCAGTGGGTCATATTCATAGATGGTGTACACGACACGATTGGGGTCCCCGGTACAACTGCAAGACCGAAAAACAAGTGTTTCCACACAAGAGAATGGCAACTGGTGAAAGATATATAGCATGAAACAATTTGCATGTTTTTAAAATTTTGATACCACAGTTGACTGCTTTGCCTTCAGAAGGGCAGTTTTAAAATACCCTTCAAATGTGAAGAAAAAATTAAAACTAAATAAGATTTAATTACCAATATTACCCAAAATATGCTGATCACACCAGCAGTCATAACTACCGGTCCTACCATATGGAATAAGGATGGCTTGGCAGCACTGCAGGTGCATACAGAGCCTGTGCAATGAACCTACCACCCAAACAGTTACAGTTTCGCTGCAACGGCGAAGCAATTAATGCGATAGCAATAAATTGTAATGTAACGCGAAGAACGGAAAGCAGCTCGAAATTGCCAGCGCGTTGCTCGAGCCCAAAGGACGCACGAAAAGAACGCACACAGGACGAGCGCGAACTATCATGCGTCACAGCTCGACACTTGAAGCGCACTGCTCAAACATTAAGCAGGACGCACGAAACAAACGAACAGGTATACACAGGACGAGCGCGAACTAACTGTCACAGTCAGCTGTTCAGCCCAGCATTGAGCGTGGCCTGGCAATTGGTCACGGGTGCGCCGAGCATCGCGACTCGAGCGCAAGCTGTCCTCTGAGCAGGCTGACCATCCCTGCATGGAGCATCGCGTCTCCGATGCGGGTTGACTGCTTTCGTAGTCGGACCCACGCCGTCAAGCTTCATCGTCGCCACAGCGTCGCACATCGAGACGCACCCCGGTACTCGTCAACTGTCGCCCGCCTCCTGCCTCTGCACCTCAGCGTCCGCCGTGCCGACCATCGCACCGTGAGATCCCCGAACTTTGTTTTTTGAACTCGCGTTCATTGTTTTACTTGTCTTGACTAGACCGTCTCTGTGTTCCTCCTTTTCCTTAACGCTTTGTGATAGTTGTCCGTTGTTCTGTCATAAACGTTGTGCGTGGTTTATCACGTCGTCCCCGCGTCCATTTCCTCTTCGCACGGCACGCACAACAAGCGTGACGATCAGTCCAACATCACCCTTTACACACACGTTAACGTCTAAGCATGAAACATGTTTCATTGAATAATGTAGGTTAAAAGTATGAGCTTTTGCACCAAAAAAAGAAAAACCCTGGAAATTAAGGTTCCAAAAAACAAGAATAGCTTTTGCAAACATGTTATTTTTGGCTTGAGGGCAGTAGTGAAAAAGATCATAACTCTTGAATGATACCAAGTAGAGACGTGATGTTTTTCCAGCACCACAATTATGAATGTCTGTACATCTTTAATACATCAAAAATAAAAACTCACCTCTCTAAAAAAACCGCCAATTTAAGGGACGTCGACATACCTTCAGCAGAATTCTCCATTAACCTTCTGAGCCTTGCAAGAAAGCCAAAGCACTTGCCAGGCAGTATGGAGTTGACAAGAGTCGAGTAGTCCACACAGTATGTGCATTACAATGCTAAGTGAACACACTTGAGCCTCATCTGAGTTGCTGAACACGGATCTGCTCTTGCTACTTATCTCTTTCGAGCCATATGCTTCAAATGACATTATAGCTCTGTTGGCATGGTGGGCTGCCTACTAGTACACTTCTGTTCATATAAGGTGTCTCGCACAAAACTCAGGGTTCAACGGAAACCTGCCTGGTTGGAAAAATTCATGGTGGGATATAATGAGCACCAACCAATCGTTGAAATAAAAAAGATGTTTCGGCCCCACAACGATTCTTTGTGAACAAGGCCTCCATCGTGGGGCTGAAACATGCTTTCTTATTTCGTTGACGCTCTTTAGCACACGAAAAAGTCTGGCTAGCAAGTAATACATTTTGTAATAGGGGCATGTATACACCAGAAATGAGTTTCCATTCACAAATCTTGCTCGCGAACATATAGAACATGCAATGCAATTTCAGCAGATAAGGCCCAAGGGAGTTCTTTTTTTCTTTGCTCCATGCACCACTTCTTTCAGATATCTCTCCAAAGAGACTACAGGGCCAGTGTGTACAGATAGAAATGCCGTTTCACTTTCAGATGTGTGATAAGGTAGCCTGATCTCCCAAGCGTGTGTTCAACAAAACAGAACTGCCAGCCGCAGCGGAACAGTCAAGCACGTATCAAGAGCTGCACAGGACAGACGTATCAGCACAAGCGTGGAGCAACCATAAAGAAACCTGTGGCTGCCTTATCATGTGTTGCCAAGTGTTATGTGCGTCCATTCCCTTCCTGCTTGACCATAGGATTTAGTTTCTTATCGCGCTTCCAGAGTGTGTGCGGACAACCAAGTCGTATAATGATGGCACTTTGTTGTGCCCACCCAGACGCACATTTCTTGTTCCTCATTGCCCTCATAATATGCACAAACATTTTACAACTCCTCAGGAATGACCTCCTTATCGAATGACAATTGTACAGAAACTTTAATGAGCTACATCCTTGAAGAAGACAATCTTCCCTTGAACATCATTATACATGGCCACATCAGCAGATGTTGCTCTACGACTATGTTAGGCGCCACTTTTAAACACATTTTAAGTGCCATCCTTCTTATGTAATTAGGACGTGCATACACTAAAGGTGTACAACTAAGAAACAATCTTCACGTGTGTAAGCTGTTGCATAGCGCAACCTTCAACTTTGCTACTAAAACACAATCAAGCATCAGTATAATGAATAAGTGGATATGACAAATAACTAAAGAAAAAAGTCAGGAAGCTTATCATTACAACTGCTGAAGTAACAAAGTGAGGTATTGGGCTAGTTGGTTTTGCATGATTAAGAACACAGCAGAAGTAACACAAACAATATTTGTTGCACCCAAGAAAGAAAGCTAAATTCTGCTGACCACAGAAAGCAGAATCTTCATTTAAAGCCTCAAACTTAAAGCAAAGATATGCTGAAAATCACGAATTAAAAAAGAAATAAGATTCATGCAGAATTTCCTTTGAGAGATGTCCAAGTGATGCATTTTATTGCAGGTAGAGGCCCCCTCTAGAACGCCATTTTCGGGTGACATTGACACAGGGTGTTTCCGTCATACCAGTTGTGAAACTGCATTCCGAAACCCGGACATGCCATTGGCCGATTCTGCGGGAGTTAGCAGATTGTCGCACCATCTGGGAGTGGCAATACAAAACATTAAAGCGCGCCGCCTCCTGCGAGCACTTCTCACAAGTTGCTAAACGCCGCAAGCAGCGCTGGCGTCAATGCGAGCGTTTATTAGTTTGATTCATGGCCAACAGATGTCGCGACAATCAGCACACTCCTGCAATTTCGGCCAATGGCATGCCTATCGGGAGTTTCGCAACTCGTATGACTGAAGAACTCTGACACTGGCGTAGTGTCTTTCATCTTGTCCCTAGTACTTGTGCACGTGCAATCAGACAGCGTCTGGCATAACTAAGCTATAGCTTGTTTAAGCAAACTCTAGCTTAATTATGCCGTTAATTATTACGTTAGACCATGTATCTTAATCATCAGAAGCCAAACAGGATGCCCTAGAACAGCTCTGCAGTCCATTGACTACATTATAATTCTGCCCCTTTGGACGATGAAGCGGTAGTATATTACCTGCCCTTTGATGGTCCAAGGGGGTAGTACCGTTCCATAATTTTAGCACCATTGCCATTTTTCACATTATATACAGCAGTATTACTAAAATAAGTGGCAAGCAGCTGTATGACTTGCATTATTTGCTGCGAAAAGGCCCCCACTGGAATCCTGCACCGACGTGCTATGCAGTGAAGGTGAGGCAAAGGAAAACTTCGTACGACCTTGTGGTTGTTCAGTTAAGAAATTATTTTTCTCGCTCAACATGAAAACTACTCTTTTCAAACTTCCTGTACGCCATACCCACAAAGCATACTACACAACGATGCAAATGTCATATTTTTACTTGAACCACTACATTGTGAAAATGAAGCTGCAATATGGGTCAAAACGTCACTTTTCCCAACTTTGTCACAATATTGTGGCAACGTTTCTTCTTCTTTTGATCCCGCAGTATTTTATCACTTACTATAGGAACCTACAAAGCCCTCAATGTGAATATACTACTCGCGGAAAAATCGATGCTCTTTCCAAGAAACGCTAAACATGCAGCATCTTGCGACTTTTTGTCAAGGCCAAAAATAATGAAAGTTGAAACAAAAATGAATAAACTATCATAGCTATAAAAAAGCAGCGCCTTGAAATTAAGAAAAAAACTTGTTTCGTAGTAATGGCTCAAACAAGTAATTTTATATAATTTGTTATGTACGACACAGTTTCACTTCCGTGCCCCAAGTTCGAAGCGCCCTCTCGGCAACACAGATTTTTTTTCCCAAGATGTAACGCCTCAATTACTACTTCTGACATTCACACATACCAGCCCAATTTTTTTCAGCATGATCGGAGATGGTCAAAAAACGCCAGGCCTGCGCTGAAACCGCAGCGCAGTGACAGCGAAAGCTGGAAGAGCGGCGTTTCTAGAGCCCGTTGTAAGCTCTCTTGGGGCTACTAATACAAGTACACTAGCAAGGTACCCACTACGCCATAAATCACAAATTTTGTGAAGTTGGGAAGCACCTACTAAGCCATTACGGCCATTATTCGTCATTCCGCGGAGAAGCAAGGCACCAGCTACACGTCTGTAAGGCATTATGTGTACTTTGTTGACGCAACGACTAATGACGATGAAGAATTATGGCTCAGCCCTCTGCAATGGGTTGGAAGCTTTAAATGGCCCACCAGTTATGCAATTTGCATTGGGTGACGCCCGGTCGCTATTTCCCTCTCCCGTCATGCTGTATAACATACGTTGACGTGGGAGAGAGAGGGGGGGGGGGAGAACTTTACTGAGACCCCGAGGAAATGGATCATGCGCTTATGCGCTTCCTTGGCACCCAATACAAGTGCACTTGCAAGGAACCCACTACGATTTAAGTCATTGTAATTTTTTAGAAGTAGGGAAGCAGGCACTATGCCATTTTTCGTCATTCTGCGGAGAGCCGTGGTACCTGCTAAACGCATGTAAGGCGTTATGCGCTTTGTTGATACTGTGCCTGATTTCGATGAAGCATTATGGCGGAGCCCTTTGTAATGGGTTGGAAGCGTTCAACAACCTACTCGTTGCGCAATTCGCATTGTGTGACGCCTGGTTACAGAATTCTCGTTGTGCGACGCTTGGTGCTTATTTTACTCTTCTACCACGCTACAATGCATATGTTAATGTGGTTCCTTCCCGACATGAAGCCCGTATACGGTATCTTTGCAAAGCAGTTTCAAGCACCAGCATCACTCAGAGGTTGAATACTGGGCTCCCATGCAGAGGGCCCAGGTTCGAACCTCGTTCCATCCTGGAATTTTTTTCTTATTTCCTTTTTTTTCTTATTTCGAGCAATAGTGGTTACGGACACCGGCGGCAGCGGCGGCGGACAACTACGGCGCCAAAAACGGCCGCTGAAATGATCTCATAACAGCTTTCGCTGTAAAATTTACCTGGTACACTTGATATAGAATGACTCATATATATATATATTGTGCAGGCTGGGCCGCCCCATACCGCAACAACACAGCAGTGCTTATTAACATTTTGGAAGTATTACCGTCAAGTTTAAACAGTACAGCCACATTTAACCTATTCTTCATCTGAGCATGCCATCTGCAAACTTCACAGACTCAGTTTGGCGTTGTAAATACAATGGGTATAAAGAACAATGCTATGACTCTACTACTTTAAATTCTCGCTTATTAAACAAAACATGTAGCTGACAAAGCAACGTACTTCGCAGAAGTCTTCAGAATAAGCTGAGTGCCAATTTCTTTACTGTTAGAGCCCTCTAATATAAAGCCTTTCTAAAGAAGAAGACCAAGTTCAGTCGATTAATACTTAAGGAAGCCATATTGAGCTGGTTGTGTATAGTTATAAGATTATAAATGACTACGAATTTATATACGAGGTGTCGTTCCTTGCCCTCCTACTTTTCCCAGCTTGGGTGGGGGGTGGACGGAAAAGCGGTGAAGTGGCCCTTTACTCCTCCCCTCCGGTTCCTCCAAGTAAACAGCCTACGTAAACTGTGAGCTCAAAATTTCTTCGAAAAAATGTGGGCGATTATAACGTTAAACTACCCTGCATCGTTTACTTCCATATAGGTCGTTAGCTGTTAATGAATGGTCGAAATTTTCTGGGTCATGCTCACAGCATCTGCTCGTAACACGACGCAACAAATGATGCGCAAGTGATCCACTGCATAATTACCATTTACGTACGACTACCTAAAAAATAATAATAATAAACTATTTTCAATACGGTTCTTCGCTATTCTTCAAAAATTTTCGGTGTGCCATAAAACTGCCTCCCTTGTCACGCGAAATCACAAGTCTGTGAAAACTCGCGGCGTTAAAATGAAGTGTGCACAATAAGCAGCGTATTACTGTGCTGAACAATAACTAAATTTTTTTGGAATAGCCAGACAGTGTCTCATTCTGAACGCAATTCAAGAAAGCTGCCCGCCAATCACATTGGCAGCTGCTACTTATAGCAGTGGACGAGATGGATTCATATGTGTATAAGAGACACTTTCAGTTGTAGTATAAAACTCTTTTTGCACGTATACAACTCTCTGTGGGCTCTTCGTTGCTGACAGAAAGGTAGAAAGAAAAATAAACATTATTAGCAACTGACAGAATCATTTGCAGGTGTGCAGCCTTTTTAGTCCAAAAAACCGTGGACGCTGATCATCTCCCTGGTGAAGCAGATCAAGTTACGAGGCAAACTTGAAAGCTGGGCTTCTCAGTGTGCTCCAGTCCACTAGTTGCCTTGTTACAAGCCGCCGCGATCGCTGTAGGCTACCATATGATAAGCAAGGTCAAGCAGACTAAAGTGGGAATCCTTTTTAGCTCTTCTGGCTCGGCACAACTAAAATGCTCGACATTTCTGCACACTCATCAACCCTCAGCAGCTTGGATATGGAGCAGTGGCGATGCTACTCGATTTCAAAGAAACTAAATTTCCTGAAAAATGAGAGCGTTTGATCGGGCTATAAAACGTTTATTGGTTCCCGCCCGTATTTACGTCGCTGATTACTAAATTTCAGACCAAGCAGAACAAAATAAAATCACGACAGATTGCTGTAATGTTATATAGCCCCTGCTGAGCGATAGCCTCCTCTCTACAATGCTCGAGCGCAAGGCCTACAGAGCTTACAGTGCGTGGTAATGATATATGGAGGACAGTGGTCACAGCAGAATCATAGGACCAATTTTACTTTATAATTACGTTACTGCAGCGTTCAAGTAAAACTTTGCCTGACTTGTTAGTTTCCCAGTCTGCAGCCGACAATGACCACTGTCGAAAGTGGGGGGGGGGGGGGGGCTAGCGCCCCCCTTGACCCCCTCCCCCCCCATTAGATACGCCTATGTACCTGAGTGATCAAAAGAAATGCGAACAATGCAGCCTTTTTAGCACTCCGCTGTTTGCATTTGTTTCCATCGCGCTCTTACCTTGGTGGAAATAAAAAGATGCTCCGTGATGGTACCACAGATGACTATTTTTATTACCAGCCAGCTAACAACCGCTTGAAAAGAAATGCGAAGTATGTAGGTGCCACACTGTTTGCACTTCTTTTTATCAATACATAGTACACCTACAGTTTAGTTCACTGTGCTGCTTTTTAGATGGAAAACAGCATATGGTGTTCAGCCTTGAATCTTTCTCCTAAGGGACGTGCCAGCCACAACTGTGACCTAGATATTTGTACCAGTATATATATGTATATGTACATGCATGTTTTCCTATCCTCAATGAGGAGGCCAGCGTGAGAACATGTGACTGCGTGAAACTTACGGCAGTACTAAGGGCGGCTTGTTTGGGTCCGTAAAGCGTGTGCTCGAATACTCCGTGTCGTGCAACTGAGGAAAGGTGCGCAGCCGATTCTCCATTACCTGAGGCATTGGCCGCAGAACTGCAGGAAGAGATGAGAAATAACGATACATTGTTGCATCAGTGATCAGCACATGCGATGACATGTTAGACGTTGGTTTTATCTACTTGTGCCCTCGGGGATTACACATCACGGGGGCAACATACAAAGTAGCAATCGAAAAATCTAGTGACTTCAGTTTGGACCGAGCAGCAGCGACGACTGTTGATCGTGATCCGGATAGGCGATCCGGATAGGCTCTGATCGCGATTGGGACCGATCCATATCGAGTTTCTGGAACGTGATTGGCTCCCTTTCCGGATCGAGCACTTACCGCCTCCTTCGCAATCTCGAACCATGCCGATGGTACCACCACTGTAGAGCACCAGCACTTTGGACTCGTTGCAGTGCGACGGCGGCTCCTGGCTAACCAGGCAGTCACTCGTCTTGCGCAGAACTTTGGGCGCGTACGAGGTGTCCAGGAGGCTGCGAGACGAGCGCATGTCTTGCCGCGACGGGCTCCCCTCGCTGTGTCCGTTCGTGCGAGCTTCCAGAGGCGGGCTCGACGATCGGCTGTCGCTGGAACGCAGTTCTTGCTCGGCATCCGACGACATCTTGCCGTACGAGATCGAGCTTTCACCACGCAGCACTTTCGCTTCCGCGCAGAAAGGCCGGCCGCGGAGTCAACGCTCCGTTACACCGGCCCAATGCGCGCCAGTGGGCTACGCGGGCGTTTCTCACCGACCAAGCCGACAGAGAGTAGGGGAGGGGGAAGAAAGAGAGAGAGGTGTTAATGAAACGCTGGAGTGAAAATGGTGACTCAAGAATGATAAAGAGTGCTTAACGGCGCAAGCGACGGGAGGGAATAGAAGCGAGGAGACAGAGCGCTGAACTGCAGTGGCAGCAATTTATTTCTTGCGAAAGCCGTACGCACTTAAGATGGCAGTCGTGCCATCGGCCCCGGAAAGTCTCAAGTTCCAGCGATCGCCGCAGAGGGCGAAAAAATCAACCGCGGCGAGTTCCATCTGGTTCCATCGATATGCGCGGAGAGTGGAGCTACTGACTCCTCTTTTAGCGGTCGGATAAGTTAGTTCGCATTTTCCGTGTTAGGGGCGCTCAACGCGGCCAAAAATTTCATTTCAGAATGTATCAGAAGATTCTTGAAAGCTTAGTTACCGTGTCATTTTGCATATAGCTAATAGGGACCAGTTTTTATGTTAGTTCTAGAGTTAATACAAGAGCTTGATTGTTTGAGGACAAGTATTGAGATTACATTGACGCTCGAAAAGCAGCAGCCCATTGGCATCGATTGCGCTTCGGTCGGTTATTTCATTCAAATTGTACCGCGGTGCCGCGGTCGTTTGCTTTGATCGGCGTTACGCAGCTCCGTTTTAAATCAGTTTTGATATAGCAATGCGAGTTTGTGCGCCAAATTTTACATGCCGCTGCCACAAAGCGAACGTGTCTAAAGCCTGTGAAT
The DNA here is from genome assembly GCF_013339695.2 of Rhipicephalus sanguineus. NCBI lineage: Eukaryota > Metazoa > Arthropoda > Arachnida > Ixodida > Ixodidae > Rhipicephalus > Rhipicephalus sanguineus. Next base: position 21,082,731 of record NC_051186.1, on the reverse strand, counting down.
CACGTCAGCTGCGGCGCTTCGCCGGCTGCCAGCGTGAAAATTCAATGCCAGCAAGGAGCTCGGAGACTACCTACGAAAACGGAATAACCATGCACCATGTGGGTGTGCGCACCGGTGAGTGAAAATGCACTGCTTTGCATTTGAACATAGCTTTTTTTTTGCATGCGCTACGGTTTTTGTCATTTCAAAAGGTTTTACGACTCGTCCAGCTGATCGGATGCACCGCTTGTGGATTACAATGACATTTTCTAAGATTATTTACTTCGTTCTCACTTTTGCAAAAAATATCTTTACTGCTAAACTTTGTAACACAGATCACAGCATAAGTTTTACCTATTTCTGCACAAATTAGTCTTCTGAGATAAATGCTCATAAGTCCAATGCATGGTAGAGCCAAGTGAACTTATAGGGTGTATATGCATTTATGCATTTTCGTAAGTTTATAATCATTCATATTACATTTGCACATACCATGTAGTTTATAGAGTTGGGAAATTAACTAACTTAGTATCCTCTAATTGAGGCTTGGTCAGACACGGTCCACTGAAGGTCAACACTAAAACAAATTCACAAACAAAGCAATGTTATGTGCACACTATTTTTCTCATGCAGTGCTCTCATATACATTCTTCTCAGACATGAATCGCAATCCACTCACGCTTCTACCATAGTAATCATTATTTTTTCCTCTTCCAACCCAACCACAGCCTCCAAGAAACTGCTCATATCAGCACACGCTCGGATGCTTTATCTCTGAACCTACCTCAAGTCAGCAGAGGATTTTCCACGACTGATAGTAAATTCGTCGTCCCAAATCCTCACAAGGTATGGTTGTGGACGCTTTACTTATTGAACCAATTTTTTTTCTTTCATCATTTCTTTCTTGCTTTTTCTCATGACTCAATTTTTTTTCTTCTCAGAAAACTGGACAAAAGAGAGATCATTGGTTTCCAAGCTACTCACACCAAGTCGTAAGAAGCTCAAGAGTCGCCTATCCACCACCAAAGTTTACCAGGCGGACAAATGCAAGCCTTATACTGAAAAGCAGTGAATGTGTACGGTATGTTGAAGCAGTACAAAATTGGGTCCACAAGTTATTGCTTCTTGCTTCATGAATTATTCAGTTTAGAGGAAATGTGCTGGCTTCAAATTTCTTGGATAGTGTATGTGATGGGGTGCATATAGTGTACTTTAATCTACGTGTGAAACTTTGCATAGAGTATCACATGTAACTTGGTAGCAAGTGGGCCAGTAGTAGTGCATATTTAGCAACACTTGTTTTTCCCAGTGAATATAGTTTGCTGCAATTGTGGAGGCTGTTGCAAAGCAATGGCAGGGAAAGCTACAGTAGTGTTGAAACAAAGAGTTATGTGTACCGATTGCTTGTAGGGAAGGACATTGTGAAGGTTCTAAAATAGAAAACTGTGTGCAAACACTCGTGCCTTCATTAAACAAGGCATTTCGTGTAGTGGTCACCTGGAGAATAGTCTGCGGGTCGCTATTCTGGAATAAATAACGTTTGACGATGGGACTAGGAGAATAGAAGCATGTGCATAAGGACATTTTGGGCAGTGTTCTATGAAAATGGCTGTTGAATTTGTAAAGCATTTGAAAATTTAGTCTTTAGTTTTATTCAATGAACTTCGCCAATACATTAATGGGATGATATGTAAACAGACACATCCAGAAAAGAGGGTACAGCACCGTTGCATTTGTGCAAGCAATTTGTTTTGTATGTGAAGTGGAACCACAGACAAGTAGCAAATAATATTTGTTCTAGATAACAGACCTGACACATGACACGGAGTTTTTAAAAGTATGTTTATTTTTAACAGAAAAATAAATGAGTGCACTCAATAGATACAATCAGAGTTCAATAGAGTTGGCCAGTGTTTGTGTATGTCAAAGATTTGAATGTGTAATAACTGCTATTTCTTTGATATTGGCGTGAGCTATATGTCCAAAAAAGGCTAGTTTTGTGTTCATGCTTGTGATGCGCTGCAGGTAGACACGGACCAGAAAAAACGAGAACAACACAGGGTGATGCGCAACACCTTGTGCTGTTCTCGTTTTTTCTGGTCCGTGTCTACCTGCAGCGCATCACAAGCATGAAGACATGCCATCTAGCCCCTATTGCCGCCTTATTAGTTTTGTGTGACACCCGTGTTTAGAGTGAGGCAGACAATTAGGAGGTAGTGAAGAATGAAAATGTAAATTCAGCTTCTGCAGTCGTCCATCGTTTAAGCAGTGTCTTTCACGACTATGCACCGTTGGCACCAGAAAAAATGGGCTAATTTATTTATTTTTCAGTGCGAAACATAGCAATCAAACAAAGAAGGTAATTATACACATTTGACAGAAAGGATAACTCACTGCCTATTTTTCCAACATTGCTACTATTACTTCCAGCACTTCCTAGCTGTCTAGTATACTACTGTTCCAAATGTCTCTATTGTGCGCGCACACATCATGTGCAGTCTGTTGTCGGTGCTGTCCACTGGTACATCATTCTTTTTTATTTATAAATGAATGCTTTCAGGAACACGCGCAGACATCCGCTATCACATACGTCAGTTGATAAACAGTGGGCGAGCAAGGGTAGCTCACTTCTCGAAACTTGTCTTCCGTGACAACCTTTACAGGAATGTTCACTTGCTGAAATGTTGGATTCAGGCTAAGGCTTTCCTTATTCGCCAACAGTTACTCAACTGAAGTGTTTGTCACTGCAACCTCTTTTGAAACATGAACCAAGTTTCTTTTTCAACGTGATACCGTAAATGGTGTTTTCCCAGAACACACGAGCTTAGCTGAACTGAAAGTTGAGCTAAATGGTCGGAATTCATCGTAAAAAGATTGGCGCGCAGGCACGAACACAAGGATATTGAGCACAATAACGAGAACACGTTATGTACAGGAATAGCTAGCACAACAGTGTGGTTTCACTTTTTTTTTTTTTCAGGGCCGAGTGGCTCTCGCCAATGTGTTGTCAAAATAGTAGGTCGGGCTGAAGCTAATCTTACTGACACTGCATCTTTTGCGAGCTTTGATGCTGTTTGTTTATTACCGCTCAAATCGTCAAACGCGCATGTGTAAGTGAGAAAGAGGACGGGCAGCACTGTACGCAAGTACTGTGCAAGGGTCACCCATCGTAAATAGTATCGTCTGACGCTTCGTTCTGCGTACCATAAGAGGTATGCTGAACGAGCCAAGAGACAGAGTTGCTCATTTTCAGCTGGCAATTTTATTAAGCAGATGGATATTTGTTTCTTGTATGTATTGTTCAACTCTGTAACTGACAGTGCTGCTTGTTTACATGTATACTGCTGCATTCACGATTGCCAATAAATAATGTAAGCTTACTTGCTTGGCGTGTTTTTTGCCAGTTGAGGCCGTTCGGTCACCTGGCGACGTGCGACATTTGTTTTCGTGGCCGCTACAGGGAGCGACCGCAGCGCCGCCATTCGGTAGAGCCTGAAACGCCTGTTTTAGGCACTTTTTCTCCCTGAAGACGGCCACTGGCCTAGGTACTGAGGAGAAGAACGCCCCTAGCTCCACTTGTCCCTAGCTTGATCGGCAGCCATAGGCCATGCGCGCTTCACGCCGGTGTCAACCCACGCCAAAGTAAGTTTTTGCGTTCGCTGTCCTGCGGTGTTTTCTACCGCGCGACGGAGAAAATGAGTTAAACGGGCCAGGCCTTCTGCCTGGTGTGTTGTGTTTGTGTGCCGTTCGCCTTCGAACTCTACCTTTGTGAATTTGCACCCTGTGTGAGCATGGGCCAGTCAGAGTATATGATTACACCACAGTACAAGTGCTTAGCTCGAGCTCGGTTGTAGTCGAGGTGGAACTGCATTCAACAATTCATTATTTACGTGACGCTACGGCCTCAGTCCCGAAACTTGATTTGGTGCAATTATGTTACTGTTACTGCAACTTCTGATCGGTGCAGCTATTTTGCTGGAGGGAGGCTTCAATGTAATAGAGTTACTGTTTTGTACTACATGTCCGTGTCGTTCCATTTGATATGTCATGATACACTTCACGTGTAGATGGTCGACGCTACCATCTGTCCAGTACATTACATGGTTCTCAGTGCAACTGTCTAGCGCTAATTGTACCATTTTTATTACGTACCTCACTTCGCTGCAAGTGTGCTTCTTCACAGCCCTGTGCTTCTTCGCAGCACGGGGCACAGGCATAACAATTGCAGCACGTTTGATGCAATGCAGTCCTACCATCAATTTGTATAGGCAAGACAACATATAGGACAGTGCACATTGGAACTTTGTGCAAAGTTTAGGTATTCCCTGCGACATTGGGCGCTGCTGACAAATGTGCCATTTGTCTGGTTTGTGTAGAATGCTAAAATAATTTGCTGCATCAGCCAAGGCAAAGCAGAAAATTAAGCTGGAAATGGCCACTTCTCTGCATTACAAGCTCTGTGTAGTGGTGCTGTAAATTCTGCATTGCCAGATATTGTTGCGTTAGAATCTGACTACCTGCAAAATTTTGACTGGCACAAGCACCCAGTTGCTGTATTTCTGGTAGACCAGCTGCACTATTATTACAGCTGTCGTTTCCCTTGGTTTTGTCCTAGCAAAGACGCCACCTGGTTCAAACAGCCCACGTACAACTGTGATTAAAACTGTGAATAGCATGCACACATACACACTTTAATCGCTATGGTTTACCTTTAGATGCAACAGATTTCAAAGAACACTGACTGCAACGGTTGATATCACTTCCTTTAGAAACTTGCTCAAAGCACATATCATTCTGGTGTAAAGCAGCTTGCACAGTTGTAAGAAAGCGGGCAGTTACCATTACAATTCGCAGTGTTCCACTACTTCATTCTTTAAGGGGCTCCTCAACCACTTTTCCAAGTAATCATCGAATGACCTCAGTATCGGGCCTCACGAATCGATTGCCGCAAAAATTTCTTGAATTCGTCAAGAACGAATAGAGTTACAGGGATTTGTCACACGCTTTCAGTGCTTCCCCTCTTCTCTCAGCTTGCTTGAAGGTACACATGAAGGGATGGCATAGAGGAAAGAATTCACGTCATGAGCTTGAGCATGCATGATGAAACACGATTGCTCTCTGTTCTCATTATTCCTGTGCATGAGTGTGGCTACTATAGAGCACAGGGCCAGCGTGTGGCAGCACCTTGGTGGCAAGAAACGCATCTTATCCAAATGTCGCTCTTTATTTATATGGGATATTGGCCTGCTATGTGTTGTTCAATGTCAAACAGCAGGTGCCGACAGCTGCGAAGAGAATGAGCACAGCCCCCTGTATGAAAAGAAGGTGCCTGTGAAAATGGCAACTTCACGCTCCACTTCTAATCTCTCCTTGTTGCGCATGACTGCAAGGCTTGGCTGACCTTTTCATAGTGGTGTCTGCTTTCCACAGGATGTGGTTTCTGAGCAAAGAAACAACTGCTTGCAGCACGAACTCAACACAAGGACAAAAGAAGACGCGGTGCTTGTTCGTGCCTTTTGTTTTTGTGTCAAGTTCACACTGCAACCAGTTGTTTCTAATGATCTACCAACTTTCCAACTCTCGTTGACTATGTTTTCTCACCAAGACTACATTTTTTCACCAAGCCTGACGGGTGGTTCATGACCTCTTATAACAACTTTTTCATGAGCAGAGTATCCTTTAAAGCTTCATGCAACATTAAAAAAAAATCATAGAATCAGCCCACATTAGTAAACACAAAAAAGTGAAAAATTACATTTATTGAAATTCTACATCTGTCTTTCCACTACTTTCTTTTTCTATGTGCGATTTTCAACTTTAAAAGGCATCTGATTATTTATTTATTTATTTGAGAATACCTCACAGGCCCCGTAAGAGGCATAAGGTGAGGGGGGCATACAGTACAATTCAATACATTGTATGGTTGTATACACACTCTACATTTCAGAATTCTAAATGTGCATGGTGTGGCTGCACTATAATATGCATAAAATATACAGCTGTATCCTTACCAGGAAATGGCTATATTTTCACATTAAGCTGAGGCATCTGCATATTTAAATAAGTGTTGCAATACTTTATTGGATGGCTGTGCATTTGGGCACATGTGGCTGGCGGTTATCACAATCTTTGTATACAGGGCAATCTTGAGCGGTCATGCTTTATATCCTATAGATCTTCGAGTAAGATTTTCTTGCTTGTCACTCTTATCAGTATCGAAACTTTGCAGTATTCATGCACCTTACAGTAGCTTTTTTTTTTTGCGAAACCGACCTGTACTAGAAAATTACTAATAATAAAGGTCCTTC